>NW_027497499.1:0-33016 GCF_021521415.1 Bidens hawaiensis | reverse complement strand
CATATAATAGAAATTAATATTATTAAATATAGATTCAATCTATTATATGAAAATTATACATAACCGAAGCTCGGCTCGTGAGTGGTTTTTCAAGCTCGAGCTCAGCTATGCTCATTTATATTTTATTAAATAATTCATATACATCTACAATTATTTTTTATATATATTTTAATTACAACTTAATATATATTATTCACTTATATTTATACATAATAATAATTAATATATATGTATGGATTATGCAAATAGTTGGATGGTTTAGACTCACTAGCCAGCTCGAGCTCGATAAGTGAAGCTCGGTGTAGGGCTTGTTCATTAGACAAGCTTCTTTTAGGCTCGAGCTTTGGCTCCTATAAGCGTGGCTCGATTAAGCGAGCCAATATCGAGTAGCCCATGAGCGGTTTGGCTCATTTGCATCCCCTTTATAAGTCGTAATACAACTGACCTTGGTATATGTCCGCTTCCGTTGTAGCTGTTGTGACGGTGGGGCCCACACATCAGTGTTCAACATGGTGTTATCATTCAATGTGGAGTCAATGGGATTGAAATCCATATCTGGAACTCCAAATGACTGAGAAAACATGCCTCCAGTTGACCCTTTTATGGTCAACGGATCAACAATTATTGTTGGCATTCCAAAATTATTATCAATGTTTGGATCTGATTGCAAATGATGATCGGTTCGATGAATGCTACCCGATGTGGCTGAAGATGAACTGTCCAAGAAATCCATCTGGGTCCCATTAATAATATTGTTGTTCATGTATGTAAGTGGAGCCAAGAATCCTTGACTTTGACTTTTTGAGGTGTTGACCGATGGAGAATCTTGAACAAAGTTGACATTTTCTGTTACATTTTGAATTTCTAAGCCGGTATTAATCAACGATGAAACCAATGTTGGGAAGTTATTTGTTGAGGGTGAGGTGGAACGTGACGGGACATCATCTGTGATCACGGATTGACCTGCGGTCCAGGTCAGCAAACTGTTGCCATGTGTCAAAATCTGATTGGTTGGATGCTGAGACAGATGAGAAAACAGAAGATTTGTTTGGCTATTGCTTCTTGGCATTATGTGAGTTTCAGGCGGCATGTCGATTGTTACTTGTTGACACTGACCTCGAGAAGCTTTGACATTGACCAGCGGCTTTTCGTGATCTTGCAGTTGTGGTGCAGTTAAAAGTGATTGTTGCTGCTGATGAAGCTTTTGTAGAAGTTCATAAGGAATTTGATTATTCTGCATTTGTAACTGTTGACTAATTTGTTGACTTTGACTTTGATTTTGACTCAGGCTTCTGTAGGGAATATGGTTCTGGTTCTGCATTGATGACTGCTGCTGAAGTAAACTTTGAGGATGAAACGGAGGCTGTTGACTTTGAATTTGACCCGGTCTATTCAGTTGTTGACTGGGATCGGTCAACTGTTGATGAGGCTGCATAAATGAGGCTAGCAGGCTCATGTTGGCGGGTTGTGGCAGTTTCTGTAACTGGTCAACCGGCATTGTTGACCTTTGACTTTGACTACTGAACTGCAAGTTGTTTTGAGTAAGCATTTGCGGTGGTCCATAGTTTTGCAAAACGGGCCCAGATAACGGGTTCAAGCAATTGGGCTGGCCCGAGTTAGCAACTGAAGAGCTTTGCTGCATGTTCATCCACTGGACCAAGCTTAAACCAGGATCTTTTGCTGACATATCTTCACCCAACCAAGGCACGGTTCGCTTAAACAAGTTGTCAAGCTCAGCCGATTCATCATCTGTAAAGTCAAGAATTATTCAAAAGTAATTATGGGTTTTCACTATTTACACTTTTTGTGTATTTTTATGGATGATGGAAGCCAGACAATGCCTAAAAGTTTGTATAAAATGTTTTTGGTCAAAAATGGTTAACATACCTAGCATTCCCGGTTGTCTTGGACGCTTTGTTCTGTAAAACGTAGGTGTTGGACAGATGAAAAAGGGTGCGGTAACGGGTTCGATCTCCCAAACAGAAACACGGGTCCGCCTATCCCCACCAGTCGACTCATCCCACCCGACCTGCTTGCCATTAAAGAATCCTTTAGCAGTAAGCAGGCTTATTATTGAACCGCAGATAAGATCTGTTTCAAAAAGCTCGCAGCTCGCTCGAAATCGGCTCGTTTGTAAACAAGCAAGCCGAATCCGAGCTGATGTCTGCTCGGCTCATTTAAACTAATGTTCAAATGTGTGTGTGTGTGACTTAAAGCTGCATGTAATGGCGAAGCTTCGACGGAAACGCAGGGGGGCCGCGCTCAAAATTTTCGAGCAAAAACACAAGGTATGGCCCACCATAATCGCCCTTGGCCGCATGGACTTTTTAGTGAAAAAAATATTAAATATTAACTATTCTTTTAATATTTTAGTATTTTAATATATATAAATTGTAACCAAAATTTTAGTGTATATATGAATTGTGAATTCTATAGTTTATAAGTTCTGCATTATATGTATGTTACAAATGTTATTTCTAGTTATTTATATATATCATGTAACAGAGATACAAAATTGAACTTTTTTTTTCTAAATAAGCAAGCCAGCTCAATGACCACGAGCTGGCTCGAGCTTTTGTGGAGCCAAAATCCAATCCCAACATTTCGAGTAATCATTTCAGACTTAATTCAGATTGTGTTTCATCTCAATGAGTCAAACATAAGTAACATAAAATTAAAAATAGCTTGAAAGAAGGCACAGCAATAATCTATAATATATTTAAAAAAAACTTAAACAGGAGTATTTTGGTTCAAACCAACGTGTATGGAAAATACCTGCAAGTTTCGCCATTGTGAGTTCTTCCATCTAACTGGATCAACATCACTAGCACCTGTAATTGTACCCATATACCTGCAGTTTACAAAAACTATAAGGTTTAAATTTCTAGTAATTTAGAACAACATTTTGTAATAATTAAGGTGAACATTCACCTTCTTGTCCCTGATTCTTTGGTTTCAAATATCATCCTGAACCGCATACCGAGTGATATTTGGTTACTGTACACAGCTTTATAGTACTTGGCTAATGGAATAACAAATTCTGAAGGACTAGCCCTGTTTTTCAAGCAAATGATTTAAACTTTGAGATAAACTTTAGTTCATTTTATTTAAAGAAAATCACACAAATTGTCGCGGTGGTTTGACCATATTGCAAGTTTGACCTCCAGATCGTAAAAATCGCAAACGTAGTCAAAACATTTGTGAGAGGGTTGCCCGTTTAGTGCCAGTTAGTTCTATGTTAAAAACTAACGGTGGAGACTAAACGTGCAACCCTCTCACAAATGTTAAAAATTAACAAGAACTAAGTTTGAAAAATTTTAAATCTTGGGACCAAACTTGCAATATGGTTAAACTACAAGGACAATTTGTGCAATTGTCTCTTTTATTTAACAGTTCTGGTTAAATATTAAATTACCTCGGATTATAAAACACAGTGAAAGGGCTGTTATTTGCAGCTGCATGAGCAGCAGCAGCCAATATTCCAATATGCATACTATCACTCGATATAACCGATGAAGATAAATTGGTTGGCTGTTGGTTAGCTCGTCTTACACCCACTAAAAGCTTCTGATTTTCATCCCTGAAATATGCCAAAGAAAATACTAAAAAAAGTTGATAACTTTAATGTTGTTTACATCCATTTTTATAATCATATTACAAGTACTAAGTATTTAGTAGCATTACCTGATAAACAAGACCGCATCTCCCGCAAAAAGCTTTTTTCCACTTACAAATAGACTCCAACCAGTTGTGAGCAAGTGACGCTTCGGTTGCCCTAAATTATACGATATGAATGTTATCATTGATACTAAGCCTTAGGCCTGTAAACGAACCGACTGTTCAGTGAAGTGTTCGTGAACGTTCGGTAAGAAGTTAGTTTAATAAACAAATGAATTAATGAACGAACACGAACAACAATGTTTGGTCATTTAGTTAAACAAACGAACATGAACACATCTCGTTCGCTCATTTATGTTCATGAAAATCAGTTCATTTTAATTTTTAATTTTCATTAGTTAGTTCATTTTTTTTAAGTTCTCGTTCGTTTATGTATGTTTTTATATTTTTCTAACATTTACAAGCCCTTTACAATTTGATCATTTCTATGTAATTCAAATATCATCCAATACAGCTTAGTCAAGTTTTATTAACATTTTAGGCACAACAGATCGATGTTCATGTTTACCTTTTATTGGCTCTGGGCTGGTTATGTTCGTTCATTAATGTACACTTACGTTTATTCGTATATGTTTGTGAACCGTTCATTCCTACTTTAAACAAATGAACATGAACACATTCATTTTCTTAACGAAAGTTCATGATCAAGAAATCCTCATTCGTTTAATTGTTCGCGATCGATCATTTGTTCTATTAAAGTTAAACGAACGAACATGGACATGCCATGCTCATGTTCATTCGACTTGCTTACAAGCCTACTAAACCTAGTAAAACAAGCGGGTTGGGTCGGTGACAGGTCAAACAGGTTTTTAAGCAAAATGGGTTTGGGTCGAAACTCGAAGGAAAGGTAAGGATTATTAACTTTATGATAATGATAAACTTACCGCGGTAAATATGACGAAATGCCCAGTTGGTATCATGTAAGTCCCATGCTTCAAGTTCTTGTGCTGGTGGTTGCATCGAAAAGTCCTACACAAAACTAGCTAAGATAAAGATTCAAGAATTAACTAATGCTAGCAATTTTGACCCGTTTACTTATCTTCCGGTGGATCTGGGCAAATATGAAAAACTTGGCCAAAAATATAATAGGTCAAGCGGGTCGTGTTTCTTAATGTTTAAATTATATCAAATAGTTTATTCAAAAAATAAGATTATTTTTAAATAATATAGCGCCTATATTATAGCGGTGTGCATGGGTGGTTCTTGGCTCAAACCGAACCAAAAACCAAAAATACGCTTTTTGAGTTTTTAAAAACCATTCGGTTTCAGTTGTTAGTTTTATTTTCTTGGGTTCGGTTTCGTTTTTTCGGTCTTGCCATTTGAGCTTAAAATTTTTCAGCAAAGTAAAAACGGGCCCATAATAATGATTCCAGGCCTAATTCTTCTTGTTAATCAATGATTAATGGATTGTTATGCATTTGGGCCTAAAATATTTCGGTTATAGTGTTTATTAAATTCTTATAAGTTACTTAACATTCAAAATTGAAAATGAAAATCCATAAATTTGGTTCGGTTTTAACGAAACACAAAACCGAAACCGAACCAAAAATTCAGTCGGTACAAAAACATAAAACAAAACCATCAGTTCTTATTTGGGTTCGGTTTTTCGGTTACGGATAAGTTTTTTCGGTTTCATGCACACTTATGGTCTAAAATTATATGAAACAACTATTTATTAAAAAAATACTATTATTTTGTTAAAAAGTGTTACGGGTCAACACAACAGCCCGGTCAACTTAAACCGCGCCCATTTTGACCCAATATGCCCATTTTGCCATCTCTAGAATTAACAAACACAGGATAAGAAAATTGGCTCACGAGTGCAGGGAATATATTTTCCGCTGCTCGACGAGGAACTGAGAATCCTCCATGAGTACTGGTATCACTTGCGGTCAACGTTTTGCAAAAAAACTGCGTCTGCGGTTTATTTATTTTCATTGAAAGATCTGACCTCAGTAATGCCTCCTTGTCAAACTGTTATAAACCAACATATGATATTATTAATCAGTAATCAATAAAAAAAACGTTTAGCTAAACGAGTTGCAACCAAGTAATGATTCGTGTCCATACCGAAGGGACAGGCTGCAGTGTCATCTTAGCATAGACTTCATCTGTTTCGGGGTCCGCCTAAAAAATAATAACAGAAATAATGAAAACGGAGATTTTATTTAATAAAAATGTCGGTTGTAACTTGTATGAATAATAATGCGCATACATGCAACGTGACGCTATGAAGGATGCATAACAGCTTTGGCGGGAGATTTGGATAGTTTGGAATTTGAGCATCAGCATCCTTTTTCATAGATGCTACAACCTGTAAAAGTACATGTTGTTACAACGATGCTAAAACCGCTTATTCAAACATAAAGTACATGTTTTCAGTCTCGGAATTAGGGCTGCTTAAATAGCTGGCGGCTCGCTTGAAAAGCTCGTTTCTAAACAAGCTCACAGAGCGAGCCCGAGTTAGGGTTGGCTCGGTTCGTGGCTCGCTCAATAACTGACTCCTCTGGCTCATTTAAATTAAACCAATTAAGTTTTAAAATATATAATAATAACAATAACAACATATAAATTTATTGTCAATAAACAAAATTAATAATATTTTGAATATGCTTGATTCAAAAAATATAACTAAAAAGAACAAAATAAATCGTATAACGTTATAAATTCTCATGTTTAAAATTTTGCATTAGTGTATGCTAAAAGAATAATTTTTTTTATCTTTTATAAATCAATGTGTATTAGAATAAAAAATTTAAGATTAGCAATCCAGCTTGAGGAGCCACGAGCTGTCACGAGCTTTTTACAAGCCAAACCGAGTCAACTCGTTTAAGTTCAAGCTAGAGCGCAAGCCCAACCCGACTCAGCTCAGCTAGGCTCGTTCACATGCATGCTAGATAGTCGTATACGTAGTTGTAGTGATACAGTTATTTAAGATAGTGTTTTTCTATTATTTGAAACTGTAATAATTAGATATGTCATGGCAAATGTGGATATGTAATAAGTTTCCACCTGACTAAAGCCAATGGGGCAGCTCTATTTATTATATTTACTAATTGGATTAATATAAGCCAACTTCTTTTTGACAGGTACTACCAACTATTCTAGTTTTACCACAAAAATAGCAAGCATAAAATGATTATAAATCCAAACATAACTATAGTATGACATTGACAGCAATATCATATAAAGAAAGTTTCACTTTTATAAATAAAAATAAATGAGACAGTTACATTATGATGATATACATAAATATGCTAACCCATTATCTACCACCATAAGTATCAGCTTTAACATAGATGCTGACTTGTATCTCATGCATTAAGAGCTGTATATGTTATATAACTGTTCTTAAGTTGAAAAATCTTAGAGCAAAATGACCGAACTGCCCTTGTCATCATTAACAGCCTAGCCTATTTGCACTAAATGGAATTTGCATAGA
The DNA here is from genome assembly GCF_021521415.1 of Bidens hawaiensis. NCBI lineage: Eukaryota > Viridiplantae > Streptophyta > Magnoliopsida > Asterales > Asteraceae > Bidens > Bidens hawaiensis. Next base: position 25,896 of record NW_027497499.1, on the reverse strand, counting down.
GAGATTCTCTCTCACCAACCATCACCATCATTTGATTCCAATAAAATGTAATATGGTTTGGAAAAAAAATATAATTTTCATGTCAGATTTTAAATATTGAACAGAGTAAATTGTTGTGTTCATTCTTATAATTTGTTAAAACCTACTATTTCAATGCAATTAACTTCACCTCATTAGATGTTAAACCTCACTAGATGTTAAAGTAGATTGTACATGCTACTTTAACATTTTGTATCAATTACAAAAAGACCAAAATGCCCTTTCTTAATAAAGTTTAGTTAATTGCAACACAAATAAAAGATCAAGGTTTGAAATCACAAATTTTTAAAGTACATAACGAAAATAAAAACTTTTAATAAACTATGAGGACGAAAACCGCAGTTTCTTACATAAAATACATATCTAACGACAATAGTTATTCAAACACCCTTTTTGAATATTCACACATATTATCTCTATATACACCCTATAAAGGGTGTATGAATAACACATCCCTAACTAACACTTGCAAATTTGCAATAATTGTTCAAATTCTTCCGGACCCATCTATGCATTAAACAGTTGTACCGTACAACCATATTTATAAATTTTGATCAACTTATTTTTCAAGCCCAATTGTGAAAACAGAATACATTGAAGTCCAAAACATCAAAACCGAACTCACTACATAAACATAAACATAAACATAACAGCAAATCGATAAAAACAACGAGGCTAACCTGGATCCTCCGTCATTAAACTCGATCCAGAAGCGTTCACCACCGCCTTCATAATTAACCTTAACTCAGATCACCAATAAAACCCATCACTGTTTATAAATTTAAATCAAAAGTCACCGGAAAAATAAATGCGGCGGTGATCGGTGGCGCCGGAAAAGTGGAGACAAGAAGAAGACCAGAGATGCTTTAAAAAAGGAGACTTTGTTGAGTATTGTAGAGACCAACACTGCACTTTTGCCCCCACTTTCTCTATAATAATAATAATAATAATAATAATACTCCTCTGTGTATCATCTGTTTGTGTGTTGTGGGGGCGAATGGCTGACTAAACAAAGAACAAAGTGGGCATTTTCAAGGTTGACTAGATAAAGGTTATTGTGCTATTTTGCTATTTATATTTGGTGTTTAAGACTTTAATTAATTACTTCAATAAATAAAAAGATAGTTGGTTAATCAAGGCTTTTACATTAACTTTTTTTTTTTTTTTTTTTTTCAAATGTGTAATAAAATGACACTTTTTATGGGCTTTTTTTGATGAATTCTTGTAATAAGATACATTTGAACTAAAATTTGTTAGAAAAGTGAAAAAAAAACGTATGATAATGGATGTGTTTACATGTATAGTCGTAGATAAGATATTTCAGTTTTTTTTTCTGAATCATCAGTTTCAAATTATATAACAATGTTATATTTATACTCTAAATGTTTATTTTATGGTTTGTTTAATTACTAATAAATGTAAAATAGTTATTTGTGTTAAAAGTGATGGAATCAAATAAAAAGTAAAAAACTGACGTCTATTGCCATTTTGTACCTATAAGTTATAACCATACTAGACAGCGAGTTAGGTGTCTTCTCGGTTTATTGGTAAAACTAACTCAACTGCTTAAATAGGGTTCGATAACCAAATGACGTCATAATTAATTTAAAAATAATTAATTAAGTCTTTTTATATTAATTGTTCTTTGTAAAGTATGCTAAGTCATCACGTTTTATACACTTTAACAATACATTCGTGTAATCAAATACAATTATAATCAAAACTCAATATAGAAAAACAAGAAAAAGAAAAAAGAAAAAACAACAACGCCACTTGACATTAGCAATGCATTTTTGAGCTTTTTTATTTAAGGGTTTAGAAAAGAAAAGATAAAATTTTTTTTCTTTTTTCATTATTGAGTTTTGTTTTTAAAAGAAAAGAAAGAGAATGGAAAGAAAACTTAGAATGCGTTCGTTTCACGGAATGGAATTGGAATTAGAATTTGCATAGGATTGGAATTTGAAGGAATTGGATTTTGAATATGAACATTTCAATAGGAATTGGAATTAGGGGGAATTGAAATCAAAATACATTTTTAATGTGTTCGTTTGACAAATGAATAGGAATCAAAGAGGGTTTGGTTTTTTTTTAACAATAATAACGGCGAAGACATTTTAGTTTTTTTTTGTTATTTGTTTTTTATTTATATTTTGCGTTATGATTTTTTTATTATTTTTTTTTGAATTTTTTTGTGGGTTTTCTATTAAGATTAAAAACCCCTTAAAAAATATTCAAAAATAATAATACAAAATTCATAACTCAAAATATAAATTAAAAACAAAAAATCTAAAAAAGCTAAAATGTTTTATTCGTTATCCTCGTTAAAAAAAAAACTCGAGATAAGATTTCAATAAATTTCCTTGAATTCCTCCACACTTTGGAAGGATTTGAAATCCCTATATTTAAAGGAATTAAATTCCAATTCCAATTCCAATTCCAATTCCAATTCTTTGAACCGAACACACCAAAATGGAATTAAGATTCCAATTTCAACGAAACGAACACGCAATGTCATTGGATTTTGATTCCAATTCCTTTGAATTCCCACGAATTAGGTTTTTTTCCTTCAAACTTTCCTGTCAAATATGGGATTGTGAATGAAAGTTTATAGCCTATTACCATATTACTAATTTATTCCATCTTAATTCTCTTTTTCATGTTGCTATGAGGACATAATTGTAAAATTACACTTTTTTCATATCTTTTCCTTTCAATCTAACTCAAGAATGTAATTAAACTTTCTTTTCTTTTCTTTTAACTCGGGAATGTCTTTTAAGTATATAATTTCTTTTCCTTTCTTCCTCTACCTAATCTTATCATTTCTTTTCCTTTCTTCCTATATCTAATCTTATCATTTCTTTTCCTTGTATTTTAAAGCGAGAATACAGTGTAGATGTGTTTACACTTATAGTTGTATATGATATGTACTATGTTTCATTTTTTTTTGTTATTAATCATGGGTTTTAAAATTATAATAATACTGTACTCAAGATAAAGAGAAAGAAGTTGTTTATTTTATTGAATAAAAAGTAATAAACTTATTGATATTTGAAAATGATAAATTGAATAAAAATTAAAAAAAAAAAACTAATGTTTATTGATAGTGTGTGAAGTAAAAAACTAAGGTTTATTGATAGAGTGTGCCTCTCGATTATAACTGAAACCGGATACTGAACCGGACATCTTGTTGTTTCTTTGGTAAGACTAGTTTAACTAGTCACATGGTGTTCAAAAACAGGATGCAACTTTAAATATTTTTTATTAATTAAATCGTTTATATTAAATGTGCTTTGAAAAGTGTAATTAGTCATCACTTTTTATGCATTTGAACAATATATGTGAAGAAAATTCTTAAAAATAACCCATTTTAGGATAGAGAGGAGTTTTTTTTACTAAAATGGGTGAGAGGGAAAATTTATTTATTAAAATAGTTGATTTGAAAAGTATTTATCAAATTAGGTTTTTCTTTACAGATGATTTTTTTCTCACTCTTAAACTTATTGTATAAAATAATTTATAAAAAATAAATCTACCTATTCTAATAAAGTAAAATAATATAGACATATGTCAGTTTGTGGTTAATTCTCACAATTGTTTTCCCTCCAAAACTAATATATATTATAGATTAATAATTATTCACTTTCCTTTTACACTATATTTATAACATGATTAAATTATTTATTTTTCTTTAAACTTTATTTATATTATATCTATACACTTTTCTAATAATAAATATTTACATGTTATACTACTCATTGTTAAAATATATTTCACAACATACTTGGTGAAATCTAAAAATCAACAACAAATCGTTAAATATTGAAAAAAAATATAATTTTAAATGTTATCATTAACATATTACACTATGTATATAGTTGAAGATTGTAAATAAAAAAAACACTAATATGCTTTCAATTTACGAAGTAATTTTTTTAATCATTAAATTATAAATATATGCTTAGAATTGATCCATTTTTTATAAATAAATCCATTTATCTGTTGTTTTTTTTGTACATTGTCATATAATTTTATAAATTATAAATATATGATTTAAATCTATATATTTATATTTCTGATTAATTTAGTAAATTATACATATGTGTGTTAATTGTAAGGTAAGGAGAGTATATACCAACACTTTCAAATATATTAAAGTTTATCATATTTAGTTTCATGTGTTTTTTTTTATTAAGGACTGCTGCGGGTTTTTTGTGGAACTTAAATTTGATTGTTACGAGTTAAAAGTTGGTTAATAGATCATTTGGTATAAATTAACTACACTTGGCTCAAATTTGTTACGGGTAAAAAGACGTAATCTGAATATTTTTAAAATTTTGAGAATGAAAATAGATTTATTGTTAAATTTGTTACGTGTTCAAAGTTTTGACTTGAAAATGTAAAACAAATGAAAGTTAGAATTTTGAATGTGATTGGGTTTCGAATCTATTTTTAAGGACATTTTTGAAAATAGTCAAGATTCGGGATTTTGCACGTTGGGTATTTTTCTCTTGACTATTAAAATTTAAAAAAAATGACAAGCACTTCCGACATGCCACCTCAAGGTCTGTCAATACTTCTAACTTTTATCAAATTATAAAAAATTATGTCAACATTGACTTTTCATTAAATAGTGATCAGAATGTTTTATGTGAAGCATGACGTACAAAATTATGTTCAAGTGAAGCAAATATTCACAAAATTGAACAGGTTAAAATGTTATTTGTTTTTTTTTTTTTTGCCAATTGGCAAAGTTGAGAAACCCCTCAAAATTATCAAAATATTTTTATGATGTCGCTCAAAACTATTATTATATGAGAAGTATTCTCCAAAATTGGTTCATAACTAAATTTATTTCAATTATACATATATGATACTGAGAATAAATTTTTAATAGATAAAGTGTTCTTTAGTATGTTTTTGCACGTGCATTATTTTTTAATTAAGTTAATTTTTCTTTTTCTTTTTTTGAAAAATTTATTTTGTGATATAAATAAAATCAATTTATGTATAATGATAAAGACATAGATGTAATACAGTTTTCTATGCACATTATGCATTACTTTATTTGAAACTTAATTACTTGGATCATTCTGTGTGCTACACGGGCTTTAAAACTAGTTAAAAATAATATACTATAAGCACTTTAGTTTTTTTTTGAACGACCAACTAAGTAACACCGGGTACCCCATACGCGGCCCCCATTGGCTAAAGGTAGTCCGAGCCGGCCACTAGTTCGGACGGACGGAGCCCCTAGCGGTCCACCTGTTGAGGGATTCACCGGATAAAACCTGACCCCCACGTCCGCCAAACGGCACGACAACGAGGAGCCGGTAAAACCGGGTGAGATCAGGACTCGAACCCTGGCAAGCCAGGGTCATCCCTCATATCTTCCATATAAGTTATAAAATATGAAAATAACAAAATTTATATAAACTTTTATTTCTTAATTTTCATCTCGGTAACAAAAATATTCAAATAGTTGTTTCTTTGCAACTGTTTTTTTATATTCATATTTTTTTATTTATTTATCAAAAAAGGTTCCAAACAAAATGTATTTTTTTAGTTTCTTTTGTTGCCTTTGCATTTTTTAATATATATTTACTGTTGTTTTTGTGTTGTTTTTGTGGCTCTTCTTCTATTCAAGTTGTTTTCTTGTATATGAATGTTTAAATATTGTACTTAGAGAGGAATGAGTACTCATGGGTAGTACTTATGCATCGACCAATCATATATAATTATTTTATTTATACCTTTAAGTACCCACAAACCATAAAATAACTGGAAACAAATACCCACAAGTACCCTAGGACATTTTTTGTTTAAATTTAAAAATAAATAAACAATTAAATGTAATTAAAATTAAAATTTCATTGAAAATTAATGAGTGTTTAATTTTTCAAAAACCTCCAATGGGTTTGCCATGTGGTAAACCTTTGCCACAAATTGTAATTTGGCAAACTACCCACATAGTTAGGGGTGGGTTTGCCATGTGATAAACAACCTATAAACCTTACCCACACTAGTACCCCTTCCCCTCTTAATATTGATATTGATACAGATGTTGTATAGGAGTGTTTACTTGAATGTCGAAGAAAAAAATTAAATAATAAACACAATTTTGTATTCTAATTTTTGTTTTAAGTTAGTTAAAATATAAGTTATTTTTTCGTGTATATCGCTAATAGCAAAAAGAAGAAAATGAATTTTTAAAAGAAATAAAAACCTACTATATGTGTTTTGATCATAAAACAACTCCAAAATAACTTTCTCCTGTCTAAAACGATTGTATTATCATTCATATAAAAGTCAACCTTAATAAAAAAAGTTCAAAGAAAAAAAAATAAACGAAAGTCAGTGAAAAACCGAAAAAAAAAAGGAATAATAATATGAATATAGGAAAGTACAGTTTCCAAAAACATTTTTTTGAATATTTTTTTAAAATGAAATAAATAATATAATTTTATTATTTTTAACTTATTTTTTATCTATGTTTTTATATAAAATTTGTTTTAATTAATGAGAATGATAGTGGGAAAAGATAAGTTTATAATGAAAACCTATTTTGATAAATACTTTTCAAATAACTTATTTTGATAAATATTTTTCCTCCTTCCTCCATTTTGGTAAAAAACTTGGATAGAGATTCCCTATTTGACCATTTTTTTATTTCTAAAAACAACCATTCAAAACTCGTTGACGGAGATAAGTTTTGAACCAAAACCTTCTTCATCAACGAGTTTTGTTTAAGAATATCAAAACCAGTCACATGTTCCAAATCCGTCTTCGTCGGCAAGTTTTGATCGAAATCCATCGGCCCCGTCAAATTTTGAACCAAACTCGTTGTCCCTCCTTAACCAAAGTTGATCAAAATTTGTTGTACTCAACAAACTTTGATTCAAACCTATCGGACCTAACGTTTTTCCAAGATTTAATTTTAAACTTCCATTTGAAGATTCCTAAAACATTCTTTTCAAAACTCGTCAGCTCCAACAAGTTTTGAACCGAATTTCTCGACGCCGACAAGTATGTGTATCCAATGCTTAGACGACATATGTCGCCATCGATCAATTTCGAACTCAATTCCGTCTCCTCCAGACCAAGTTTAACTCAATTCTGTCGGACCAAATTAATCGTGAAAAACGCATTTGAGGCAAACATGTCGTCAAAGACGGGTTTGTGGCCAAACTCGTCGTGAAAGATGCATTAAAGGAAAACATGTCGTCAAAAACGAGTTTAAAATGGATACTAATGGAATGTTCAAAAAAAGGAGGGAAATTCGGGTGATCTCTCTCCTGGGCTATTTTGAGAATTTTCTCTAAATTTGTGTAGTAAGATACGATTATAATCAAAACTAGCGAAAAAGATAAAAACAATGGCAATATATACTTTATTTTATGATATATATATATATATATATATATATATATATATATATATATATATACTAGTCGAGTACCCGCACGATGTTGCGGGGATAACATTTTAAGGTTGTTATCGAGCCAAGGCTAACTCTACTCGAACTTAATACCTAGCCGACTCAGCTTAGCTCCAAATTAAAAATTAAAGTTGAAATCTTAAAGTTGAGTTCTTCTTGATTATTTTGATATTTATATAATTTGAATATTATTAATTATATTTTTGTAAAATATAAACAATGAAAACAAAAAAAAAATAATAAAAAAATAAAGTTGAGTAGTATTTGAATATACATGATGGCTCAAAGTTTTACATTCAATGTAGAATATATTGATAAATGATGAGAAACGTTTTTAATTGTGACAAGTTTATTATGTTTTTTTATCACATAGATAAAGGGTTAGATGTGTAACTAATAGGAACATCAAATTGTAAACATTTAGCATTTAAAAAACTTGTACATTCATGCAGTAATAACTTGTACATTTCAAACCGTCCATCTGATTTGAATAATATTTATATCAAAACGCCGACAAAAATAAACCCGTTTAAATGGGAATGCTCGAATTTTTTTAATCATATATTCGTAAAACATATAAAATTAAAATAAAAAAAGGATAAAGTTCAGTTAAAAGTGGTTAAACATGAGGGGTCAAAGTTATAACTATTTCTTAAATTAACAAAGTTTGAGTAAAGTTGAGGTACCATATTTGTAATTATATTTGTTGAAATCAAATAAGCGTGGATGAATGGTGTTTAAAAGACCACTTTACCAATTTATACACATGTACCTTATGTATTGAAAATTGTAAATCACTTAAAACAAACGTCTTAATTTGCCATTTAGTTATGTTATATATATATATATATATATATACTAGACGGGTGCCCGCGCGATGCAGCGGGTGTTTGAACCTTATAATCACGCACAAATATAAGTGTTTATGGTTCGGTTAAAACCTTGAAATCGTTTCAATCGGTCATTGGTTTGACTTTCTTTTTTCTTTTTCTTTTTTTACTTTTGGTTTGTTGGTCGGTTTCAAAATTTCCACAACGTAGTGAACGGTTGGTTCGCGGTTTATATCGGCAACCGGCCATATGAAACCAGACCAAACTGTAAATGTCGAATGCAATTTAATCTTTTTTATTATTAATTATTAGATATGTTTTGTAATATATATTAGATATAGTTAAAATTTAATTGAACATAATATTTTTATTAAAAATAACTTGGCTATACAACTTCAAATTAACCTAATTGCAATATGATTCCTTTTGTAATCTTTGTGTTATTATTTCATGTCCTAGATCTTCCATTAATATGTATCATTTATGTGGCTAAAATTATCAATTTTTATTTATGATCATCTCAAGTATCATATTATGTTGGTTTTTAGTTAAAATTGATGGTACATTTAAATTATTAATTATTTTAAACTAAATTTATTATTAAAGTTTAAACTGTGAAACCAAACTGGAACCAAGCCGTTAGTAACGATTCGGTTTCAACTTTCAATGGTTGAGTTTGGTTTTGGACGACAAAAAATCTGTATTAACGGTTAGTCTAACAAGTTTAACTTAAAAACCATCAAAACCGACACTGAACACCCCTACGTAACATATTAATTTATTTAAAATGAAAAAAAATTACAACAATATCATATCCAAATTAAAGAGAAGAAGATGCTCGTTTTTATGGTGCAATTTGTTTATAAAAATATTAACGTATGAAAAGGCTATAGTCATTTAAAAATCATGAGTGGGAAGTTAGTTTACAAGTTAAATTAAAAACATAATATTGTTAAAGATGAGGGACCAAACTTGTAAGTTAAATGGATTGTGTTTAAAAGACATGTTTACCCTTACTAACACATGTACCTCATGCTTTAAGTGATGTAAATTACTTAAAAATGAGTGTCTTAATTTACCCTTATTTGGTGTATTATATACTAGAAGAGTGCCCGCGCGATGCAGCGGGAAACCGGAAACACATACTTTTATAATCATATAACAAATTTTTGGGTGTTCATTATTTTGTTTAAAACTGTAAGACTGTTCACTAGTTTGGTTTCACGGTTGAAACCGGAGCTGACCATACATATTAATATGTTAATTATTTACATATTTAGCATTAGATATAATATATATTAGACATAATTAAAATATAATTAACCGAAGTTTTATTTAATACGAGCAAAATCGTCTATCACAACTTTAATTTAACCAAATTTTCAGTATGGTTTTTTTATAATCTTTGTTCTTGTTATGATTTCGCTTTCTATTTATTCTAATAAAGTTTATTATTCATGTCACCAAAGTTATCTTTGTTCATAGTATGATTCTCTTAATAACGTATTAGTTTATGTTTAGTTTGAAGTGAATGTATATGCAGATTTATAATTCTTATTTTAAATTTTAAACTCAAATTTTTTATCGAAGTACAAACTATATCGGAACCTAATCGTTGGTAATGGTTCGGTTTAGTTGGGTTTTAATTAGAAACAGTTTAGTTTCGGTTTTCGACGACAACAAAAAATGGGTAAAGTTGGCTCATGGTTTAATTTAAAACCATCAAAAGCAAACCGCAAACACTTTTGCATAATTTTTTTTACTTCGAAAACTATAGCAATATCATACTCAAATTAAAGATAATAAAATGCTCGTTTTTATGATGCCATTTATTTTAAAAAATATTAACGTACGAAAATGTTATGATCATTTTAAAATCGTGGGGTTAATTGGGTTAAAAGTGAAAATAAAATAATATATAAGTAAAAGACAAAGGACCAAAGTTATAACTTTAAGGGATGAAATTTGTAACTATTTTGAAGAATTGAAAATGCACGTGAGATTTTTATGTTGCAATTACATTTTTGTCCCTAATTAGTCTTGTACATAATGCATTAATTCTTGTAAATTACATAAAGATGGCGTCTTAATTTGACCATCTTTGGTGCATTATATATAGTAATGATAGTATATATATATATATATGTGGGATGGTTCATGCGAGAAGTAATATTATAGTGAGACGCGTGTAGGGCTGTGCAACGGTTCAGAACCGCGAGAACCGAACCGGAACCGAAAATGAGTGAAAAATAGAACCGAAACATATTATAGTAAACTGGTTCGGTTCCAGAACCGCTAAATCCGGTTCTCGCTAATCGGTTCTGGCTAGAACCGGTTCGATCATTTATTTACCAAATGAGTTATGCAAGCTTTGCAAATTGCAAAACAAGTTTATACAATTATATGTCTTCTTTCACAGTAAAACTAATTTAGATTACAACATGGACATCTGTTATATTTTTTATTAAAATCTAAGTGTTGAAGTTAAATAAATCATTAGCAACGACAGATTAATGGAAGATCATATCATTTTATATAAAATTACATTGATAGCTTAAATCAAAATTGACCATGGTTACTAGTTCTTGAACGTAAAGAAAGAAGATTTGAATTAAAAAATGATTGAATGGATGTAAGTTAATAAGTTACTCTATAAAAATGGGATTGGTAAATTTATTTAAAACGTTTTGAATATTCCGGTTCTTCGGTTCCAAGTCTAGAACCGCCGATTTTACCCGAACCGAACCGGGAACTGTTTAATGCAAATTATGAGAACCGAGAACCGAACCAGTACACACATTAGCGGTTCTGAGGCACCGGTTCGGTTCCGGTTCTGATGGTTCCGAACCGTTTTTTGCTCACCCCTAGACGCGTGAGTAGTCGATCTCAATCATTGATTAAGCTTAACCAATAGTAAATAATAAAAATGGCAAATTTGTAATTAAAAGATAAATAATGTATAGGTTTTTTATGATGAAAGGGTAATTTGGTCTCATATGTGTTGTTTCAAAACATTAATTCTACTATTTACTCCTAAATTACTTTTCCACATCAATTCTTACATTAAGCATATTCTTCGAGTTATTTTAATGAAATACTAGGGTATAGACCCGCGTGACACGCGGGTGAAAGAACATGCCACTACAAATAATAAATTTAAACATACGGTCAAATTAAGATAATACTTGTTGATAGTTGGTTACAAAACTATTATTACCTTGTCTATAGATTCAAACTTCAAATTTACAATAACTTAAATTAAACCGTACCAACAAAAGACCTTAACAAAAACACTAAACAGGTTCTTGATATTAAAACATCAGCAAAATCTTCAAAAGTTATACCAACACAAACTTCAAATTCCTAAACATCTGAAAATTTTTAAAAACAAAACAAAAATTCATTAAAATTAATTTAACATAACAACATGTTTAATAGTTAATAACATCTAAGCATTGTTACTAAGTCTAAAAAAATGTTGTCAGTATAATTCTTTTATTAAATCTATGAACAATATGTAATGTAAAGTATTAATATATTACCTTCTACTTCATAATCGGACAACAAACTTTCGAAATAACAATCATAATAACTTTGATAGTGTAAAAAGGTTTTTAACATCTACTACTTGTATTAAATATAACAACAATATGAAAAGAGATATATTTTACCTTAATGTTCATCATCAGACTCAAAATTGTCGGGAAAATCTTCATGATCACTCTCATAGTTTGAACATTCTTCTAACCATTTGACCTTCGAACTAACCTCAGCTTCCAACTCAAGATGCGCAAGTTCTTTTCTTGCATTTGCTAACTTTAACACGTCAAGCTCTCTCAACATCACCAAATCATCACACGACAATAGTTGTTTCGGCTTAAAATTCTTAAACTCTCCATTCTCAAACCAGATAACAACCTTGTTTTGATAAGGGTAAAAGAAACACTCCCTTACATGTTCATAAGGTAAACCCTCTTGATAAAGATCATGAAGGAAATGATGTAAAACATTTATCAAATTTGTTTCTTGTTGACATGGCAAATTCTTCCTAAGACCGATCTGATGTATTTGATGTTTAAACTGATTATCGAACAACATGACTGATTCAATATTATCTTTTTCTAACGTTGCTAAGTCGCTAAATACAAATTGATACTTACGGAATAGTTTACAAAACCTCCAGTTCATAATCGTAGCCATTATCGGAGTTTAGTTATCTTGAGAAACTCAGTATTGTTAAAGAAGAAGAAGATGAAGAGGATAAAAATGGAAAATTATAAAATAGATATAAGAAGTGACGGTTTGATTATTCCAAGAAAATTAATCACAAAATCTATCTAGTTATTATAATGTATAGTTAGCCTATAGTTAATAATATTTAATTAGATAGTATGATAAATATCTTAAATAATTTAAATTAAAAAGTAAATATTAAAAAGGTATGTTATAAAACGAATTTTAAACAAACAGGTTTATATCCAGAAAATTTGTGTATAATATTAAAAATAACAAATTATTTATAATTAAATAAAAAAATTAAATATAGGATACCAAAAAAATATTAAATAAAAAAAGTTAAGTACAAATGTTGTAAAGTATAGAACAAAATATAAATTACATTATAACCATTACATTTATTATGAGATTCCAAATTGAATTACATCGGAAATTTAAACAATTAACATTCTATGTTTCCAAAAATCTCCTTGTAAACAACATTTGTTGTTTTATTTATAAGCTTTGATTCTTTGTCGAGTATCACTAACTTAATACCATCTCTAGTCTTCACTCGTGACAAAGCAACATAAAGTTGACCGTGAGAAAATACTGGATCTTTAAGATACAATCCAACTATTGACAATGATTGACCTTGACTCTTGTTGATTGTCATGGCAAAACATACGAATATAGGAAACTGTCTTCTTTTTAATCTGAACGGAAGTTTCTTATCAGTTGGTGTAAGACTTACTTGACTAATTAGAGTGCGATATCCGATATTCGTACCAGAGACAACTTTTGCTTCAATTACACGCCTACCGAGACTAACAACTTGAAGGCGCGTACCATTGCACAAACCCTTTTTGTGATTAATATTCCTTAATAGCATGATCGGAACACCAACTTTGAGGGCCAATTTATGATTAGGCATTCCTGACATCTTTAAACCGTTTAACAAATCAGGAGAGTACAACTGTGGATCAAAATCCTCAGAAAGGTCTTCACATTCAGCTAAACTGTCGGAACTTAGATACTCTACTTCTTCACCAGGAAAGAGGTCTAACATACGTTCATTAATTTCTTGAACGACCTCATTCAAAGGTGCCAACAGTGCACGATTCTGAAAGTAAGTAAGTTCGTTGAATCTATCTAATATATTAGGATAGACAAACCTTATTAAATCACCCATCGGATCTACTGAGTTCAATATCAAAAGATCGTCGGGAATATCAATAACCGCCTCTCCAACATTTGGACCGCCAACGTTCCTTGGCTTATGTCTAATAGCCAATCAGCAAACTCTGTAATATTTTGAATGTCTGAAGATCGACATCCAACTGTAAGCCTCATGTTCTTAGTTAGTTTAAGAACTTTACATTTTGACCAGATATAAGAAGAATTGATGCAAGCATTGACACATTCACTTCTTGTACCGTTGGTTACAACATGCAAAATTTGGCGAAATCACCGCCAAAAACAACAACCTTACCTCCAAATACCGCTTCTGAAGTATTGGCCGAATCACCATTCATAACATCGTTTAAAGTCCTGTCCAACGCTTCAAATGCATGCTTATGAATCATCGGTTCCTCATCCCAAATTATTAGGCTTGTCTTTTTCAATAATTCATATACGTCGGTATTTCCTTTAACCTAATTTATGAAATAATAAAAAAACATACTCAAATTAAGATATTTAAATGTAATTTGATATTTGTAGGTTCCCGGACGGATCTTACACGGGATATCGCTATCTACGCAGGTGCGGAATCCCTGCGTAGGTAGTTACGAGCGTAGAATACGTAAAACACGAACACACGATACAAACGAAACCACGTTATATTATAACTCGAACCACGTCTATTACAGACACTTGACACGTGAAATGATCACAACTATCACGAACTCTAAAACGAACTATCAAAAACCAACTCTTAAACAGTAACCCGTAGGTTACTTAAATGCACGACAACTTCGCCTCAGGCGAAGTTGTCAATAACTTCGCTCGTTGAACAAGTTCGCCTAGGCGAACTTGTCAACAACTTCGCTTGTTCAACAAGTTCGCCTAAGCGAACTTGTTGACAACTTCGCTTACATACATAAAGATAAACTTAAACACAATTACATTACAGACTCGATTACAAACGCTAGACTATGAACTACTGACATCTATGTACCAACAGACTCCCCCTTGGCAGTAGCTTCATATCTTGATCTTCATAGCTTGTGTCTTGTAATCTCTCGTCTTCTCTCTGCATCCCCTCAAGCATGCACTCCCTGTCTAACACATACAGAGACCAGCTTCTGGTACTTCTTAGCTTCCTCTTTCCAAGCAGGAATGTAGAAAATCTTCTTAGCATGTAGTACCTGCAAGTCAGCTTGAGACAGATTGACTAAGTGCATAGGATCATACACCCTCATAATCTCTTGCTCATCTTCATCCTCCATGACTGCTTCAGCAGTCTCACAGTCCACGTACCACCATTTCAAATCTTTTAAGACATTCTTGGGCATCACCTTCATCGGCACTTCTTTTAAATGACGGACTGGTTTATACTTCATAACCATCCATGGTTTGCCGTCTGCCCTCATCCCTCTATCTTTGTCTTCTACCAACTTCCCTTTCTGAGGCTTCAGAAGTTCAAACTTTTTGTCTCTAATGGCCTCCTTCCAAACAATTTTCCCAATTACTCTCGCCATATTATCATCACTTCTGTTTATCAGCCCCAGTCTCGCTAAGTCTTTCACCTCACACTCCGGTAAGGTATTCAGGGATCTTAACATCCTCTTGAAGTACTGAATGCCGTCGTAACGTTTGATCACAAATAATCTCAACTCTTCATCGTACAACCAGCATATGATTCCCTTCTTTGATTCTGCATATCCCTTTATATTATATGACTTCTTGAACATCGTTGGTTCTGCAGGCTTCTTCGTTTTTACAAACCACTGAGCGCAGCCTTCCTTCCAATTTGGCTGTTCTTCCCACTCAGTGTTCTCAACCGCAGCATCTTTACATATAGTCGACTGTTCAACCACAGGGATCTCATGCTCTACATTTTCTTCAACAATTTCTCCTTCTTCTACCACATTCTCAACAACAATTTCTACACCAATTTTTTCAATCTCATCGATTGGCAGAACATCATCTTCATCTATCAACTCATCCTCCTCTAACATTTCGTCTATCTCTTTCAGCGCGTCAATCATATCATCAACAACTTCAACATCATCACCAACAGCTACCACATCATCACCAGATGCAGACTCCCCCTCAGCTGTGGAAGCCCCAAGAGCTATAGAAGTTCTTGGCAACTCACCACCTGCACCTTCCGGTGCATTGGGATCATCGTCTTGATCGTTTCGGCGCTTGGTCCTCAACTCATCTCCTCTACAGCTCATCTCCCCCTGAGATGCCAAGAACACCTTCAAGGCATCTATTATTTTCCCGTGCTCAGCCAGGAGGGATGCCTGCAGTTGATTTGCTTCCACTAGGCTTTGAATAGTCTTTGACTGCTCAGCTACAATCCGCTCTAGTGAAGCTATCCGTTCCGAGTCAGAAGAGGGCGTGTCCGCAGGTGGTACCGTACCCGATAACCCTGCAGAAGTGGTGACCGTAGAGTCGACAAATCGTGCTACTACCACCGGAGGAGTACGCGTTTGAGGTGGTAGAGACACAATTGCTGGAGACGACGTCTGGACGGCTGTGATCGGTGGAATGTCAGCCGATGATGTAGCCACTACAGGAACAACCGTAGCGCTTGTACTCGATACCTGCACATAGGTAGGAACAAAGGACATACCAGACAAGGCAGGTGGAGCAAAACGTACCAACCGTGAAGTTTCTCCAGCTCCTACACCCATACCTGTCGTTTCCCTACGTGAACGCTTTCTTACCAGCTGCACAGCTTCTTCTTCATCATCGTCCTCGTCATCATCGTCAACAATTCTCTTCTGTTTCCCAACCGTTCTCTCATGCGTAACCATCATCCGTCTGGCCTCTTCCATCACATCATCAAAATCAGCTTGTGGACCCGAGACTTGAATATTCTCATGTGGATCAACTCGGTCCATATCAAACAACCCTTGCCCGCCGAACATGGCGTCAAGATCAATCTCAGAAGCTGGCACAGCAGCAGATACAGCAGTAGATACAGCAGGCGCAGCTGATACAGCCTGGGGTGCTGCCGCCTGTTGTTGTCTTGGGTCCCTAAACTCGTCCTCTGCCGCAGGCACATACTCCGGGTTTATAAGATACCCAAAAAGCGGAGTATGCCTGGGACGCAGCTCAGGCTTGCTTCGTGCGCTAGAAGTGCGACACTGTGCAAAGATACGTTTTGTCACACTTTCTACGTATCGAATAGGGCGTCTTTGAGGCAGCGTCGGAGCCACATGATTGAAAATCATCTGTAGAAATCGAGGATACATTGTAAACCGCTCACGCGCCACAGCCCTTCGTTGCCTGTCGATCTCGTAAAAGATCATCTGGCTGAACGAATATCTTTTATTATAAGTCAATGCAGTCATAGCAGACTGCATTGTCGCACCCATTTCATCAGTGCCTGCCTTCCGTCCTGACATACATACGATCATGACGTGCATAAGGAAGCGCCACTGATCTAAGAGGAACCCCTTCCTCCGTTGAGTGTCTCCTAAGAGACCCGAATATCCCATCCTGAGGAACGCCCCATCACGGAATGGCGCAACAAACTCCGTTGGGTCATCCCTCGTTTCTTCACCAAACTGCAACGCCACCCGTATATGTTCAGAAGAAAACTGAACGACTTGACCGTTAACGGTGGCTCGCATAACCGGGGGCTCAACCCGGCAATCATACTCTACCGTCTGCCAAAAGTCTTCAATGTTCGGTAGCGAAATGGGCAGGGTAGTTGTTATTGCATGATAAATCCTTGAGCGCAGGAGAAAAGTAATTATTTCCCTATAATCCTCCACGCCCTTTGCATCTGGGTCAAGTGTTATGAACTGGTTATGGGCTGGAAAGAATTGTCTTTGATCATCACCGTCATCACCTGCACCTCCAACAGCAGCCATATCTGCAATAAACGAACCAAGTTAGATAAACGATTAAGTTGCACACAAGTTCGCTTGATTACCAGGAGCGAAGTTGTGATCAAACCTGTATAGGCGAAGTTAAAGGTGAGGCGAAGTTGGGAACAACTTCGCTTCATCTTTAAGTTCGTCTAATTAATTTTAAGTAAAATGTTCTGGGCGAAGTTAGTGATAACTTCGCCTCTTCACAACATCGCCTCAGGCGAAGATAAGGGTTAGGCGAAATTAAGCCTTAGGCGAAGTTGTGGATAACTTCGCCTCAGGCGAAATTAATCGTCAGGCGAAGTTGAGGATAACTTCGCCGAAACCCTAACTTCGCCTGAACTGAATCGGCGACTGTTAAGATTCTAACAGTCGGAATCCGATGTTTCGGCAAAGGTCTGACGATGAAGAACTCAAAAACACTTGATATTAAGGTTATGTGGACGAACAGTTTGTCCATGAACACGTAATACAAGCTTGTAGATCTCGGTTTTGAAAGGTCACCGGACCAAGGTCACGAAACCGTTCAAAACGACCTATGTAGAGCATCACTGTCGATGGATATATGATTAATCGATAACACCCACCTCGAATCTATGAACGAAACTGAGAAAAAAGAGTCGAAATCGGAATTGAAACAAGTTCGCCGGAAAATATATATCTTCGCCGGAAATTTTTCGGATAAGTTCGCTTGAAAATCTGATGAACAGTTTGACCCTTAAAATCCTTTATATAGAGGTTCTGTTATGCAGGCGAAGTTACGGATAACTTCGCCCAGGCGAAGTTATTCACAACTTCGCCTATTCAACAACATCGCCTAAAATTTCAAAAATTAACCCTTAAGATTTTAACAGTTGTCCTTTAAGAAATAAATAACATGATCAATTCTAAGTAACCAGTTAAAAAATCATAAAACTATCTAAGTACAAAAACGTAAAAAATTTAAAGTATAAGGGATCAAATTTCAGTCTCGATAGGGACTGCTACGTTTTAGAAAAGATCCGAACAGGAATCATACTTACTACGTGACTGCCACATAGATTCGTGTTTAGCTGTATTATGACATATAGAGACAAGTTGTAAGCAGGTAATATACTTAAGATGGTTTTCATCGTTTCTGTGATACGAGTTAGGTTCAATTAATCCTTAAAATTTAAGTGGGCAACAACTCAGAAATATTGATGCCTCCTTTCTATCCTCAAAGCGTATTTGGCTTTCCCCAAGTCACCCCGAATTGACTTCGACCCATAGTGTCTGATTAACTTGTAAGTATTCTATGTCTGCTTCCCGTACTCATTCTTCCATGATTGAGAAGTCTCGATATCTTGAACTCTCGAATGTTACAATTACTTCATAAGTACTAAAATTTTTTAATTTTTTTTTTTTTTAACAACTTATAGACTTCTGAGTAATAAACAACTGCAAGTCCCGAATCTGGATCACTGCAGTGTCTTGAAACGCCTTCTTCACGGGAATCAGAACACTTACGGGCTCGTGTATGACTGGGTAATCACTTTTCTGCCTATCATTCGGAAAGATATACATGAAGACACACAAAACTCTTAAGGAGTTTCCACATAAAATCAAGTAAAATTTAATTTGTATCACATCTACTTTTACGCACCATAAAAAGTTACCATGACATACAATGATTGTCCTAAAGCCTTTTAAGCCTAATAACTTCACTAGTGAAGCACACAAAGTTAGTATATCTATCATTTTCCATGGTTGGATCAATTTTCCGTTTAACATAGCTAACTAACTTCTTACGAAGTAACAGACTTGAAAAGTAATTTCATTTCCCTAAAAAAATTTGACTTCAGTCACCCCGATCACGTCAAAGTCTTCAGGTAAACGGCAATCCCGAAGATCCAATGGATCAACTGGACCGACCACATACAAGTATGTGTCCTTCTCACTAAGAATGACCGACTAATTTTCAGCGACAGAAAGAAAACACATCTTAACTGCCCCGGTCACTTTCAGTCATCTGGTTAATGGCGACCCTCATTCTCTACAAGTAGAAACGAGGACCAAAACATATCCGAGGATATGTCCATCAAACTGAGGTAACCGACGTTTTTTTTTTTTTTTATTTAAATAAACACACAGAAAAAAAAAATGGTTACTCGGGATTGATCATCCCGTTTAGCTCAATTAGGTTTTGAAATCTGGATTTATCAAACGCTTTTGTAAATAAATCAGCGAAATTTTCTAGCGTATCGACCTTTTCGACCTTAATCAGTTTCTTCTCAGCACAATCCCGTATGAAATGATGACGAATGTCAATATGTTTAGTTTTACTATGTTTCACGGGATTGTTAATTACTGAGATGGCAGCAGTGTTATCAATTAAAATAGGAGTGAGTAAGAAATTCAGACCATAGTCGCGCAATTGTTGCTGAATCCACAAAACCTGAGAGCAGCAGTTGGATGCTGCCATATATTCAGCTTCGCACGTAGAGATTGCGACTGATGTCTGTTTCTTGCACTGCCAGGAAACTAATCTTCCACCGAGAAACTGACATCCTCCTGTTGTCGACTTCCGACTCTGATTGCATCCTCCATAATCAGAATCTGTATATGCAACCAGTTCCATGTCTCCTCCCTTCGGGTACCACAACCCTAGCTTCGGCTTGCCTTTGAGATACCGCAAAATCCTCTTCACACCCTTCATGTGAGATTCCTTTGGGTTTGCCTGAAAACGAGCACAAAGACAAACAGCAAACATTATATCAGGCCTAGAAGCAGTTAAATACATCAAAGAACCTATTATAGCCCGATACTGAGTTGGATCCACATCTGCGTCACCGTCAATTTCA
The DNA here is from genome assembly GCF_021521415.1 of Bidens hawaiensis. NCBI lineage: Eukaryota > Viridiplantae > Streptophyta > Magnoliopsida > Asterales > Asteraceae > Bidens > Bidens hawaiensis. Next base: position 5,501 of record NW_027497499.1, on the reverse strand, counting down.
GCTCCCAACTTGTGGTTGACGCAAATTGGAGTGTCAAATGGAGAAGAGTCCTCCATCTTGAAGCGCTTGAGGACATCATGAACATATTTTGTTTGATGAATGAACATCCCATCCTTCTTTTGATCAACCTGCAATCCTAAAAAGAACGTTAGTTCACCCATATCACTCATCTCAAATCTTTTCTTCATAACGGCCTCAAAATCCTGACACATGGAGACTCTTGATGCAGCAAATATGATGTCATCCACGTAGACTTGAACTAGCAGGAAGTCACTTCCTTCTCTCTTCACAAACAGTGTGCTGTCAATCAAACCCCTTTCAAAACCATTCTCTAGCAAGTAGTCCGATAACGTTGAATACCAGGCACGAGGTGCCTGATGTAATCCATACAGCGCCTTGCTCAACTTGTACACATGATCAGGAAAGTCTGGGTCAGGAAAACCCGGAGGTTGCTCAACATACACAACCTCATCAACTTTCCCATTGAGGAACGCACTCTTCACGTCCAACTGAAACACTTTCATCTTCTTAAAAGCAGCAAACGCCAAAAACAATCTGATCCGTTTCGTCATTATAATCTATCCCCTCTTGCTGATTAAAACCTTTAACAACCAGCCTCGCCTTGTTTCGTATAATAATCCCCTTTTCATCTCTCTTGCACTTAAACACCCATTTTGTGCCTATAGCATGCACATTCCTGGGTTTTTCAACCAAAGTCCAAACTTCCATCTTCTTAAATTGAGCCAACTCTTCTTGCATGGCCTCGACCCACGAGCTGTCCTTAAGAGCCATTTGATAATTTTTCGGTTCAATCTGGCTAATAAAGCATGAGTACAAACATTCGTTCATTATACCTGTTTCCTTAATGCTCGTATAAACACAGGTGTGCTCATTCAAGCTACTTCTGGTTTGTACACCGGAGGACACATCACCTATAACATTCTCCAAAGGGTGATCTATGTGAATTCTCGTGGTCGGCACAGCACTGACATGCAGATTATCTTCTAAATTAGTAGAGAGCTCATCAATGGTTGTTTCTGGCTGAGAGTGAAAAGGATTGATAAACTCTTCTTCAGGAGAGACAGCAGGGGAATCGATAGAATTTGATGAGGAAGGTTGACAATCATCAAATAGCTGTCTATGTGCCAAATTTTCCTCCTCATCTAGAATCATCTTCGTAGCAACACGTTCTTCTTCTTCTGTACGAACCAAATCAGGTATGTTAAAAGACTTGAAGAGCCTATCATAGTCGAAAATCCCAGGAGGTCCGATGCTCGGTCTTGGCGATCTGTAACTCGTAATGTCGGTGTTACATACCACTTCAACCTTGCCGTTCGTTGTATTAAAGACACGCCTGTTGGGAGTCCCAACTCCATAGCCGACTAAGATTCCTTCATCGGCTGCTTCACCAAACTTTGAATGTGCCTTTAAAATCGAACACGGGGACCCAAAAGCTTCAAGTCCACACAAATTGGGCTTTCTCCCATGCATAAGCTCGTAGCATGTTTTATTAAGTCTTTTTACCGTTAAAACTCTATTCAGTACATAGCAAGCTGTAGAAACAGCTTCAGCCCAGAACACCACCGGAAGCTTCGAATCAGCCAGCATAGTCCTGGCTCCTTCAATTAAAGTTATATTCTTCCTTTCAGCCACTCCATTCTGTTGCGGAGTATACGGAGCGCTGAATTGGTGTTCAATCCCTCTTGACAGACAAAAGATCTCCATTTCAAAATTTTTAAACTCGGAACCATTGTCACTTCTGATGGACTTCACTCGTTTATCCATAATGTTCTCAACTTTGGTAATCAGATTCTTCACCAGTTGAGCCGTTTCGTCCTTCGATTTCAGGAAGTATACCCACGAGTATCGTGAGTAATCATCAGTGATCACCAAGCAATAAGTTGTACCACCTAGACTTCTTACATTCACAGGACCGAAGAGATCCATGTGAAGCAGCTCTAGTGTACTGGCAATTGAGTTTACTTTCTTGGTGAGATGGGACTTCTTGTGCTGCTTTTCCTTTTTGCACGCAAGACATTTGTCTTCAAAATTGAAACTTTTTAAGGGAACACCCAACAAGAGCCCATGTCTGACAATATGGTTCATCTTCCGAAGATGAATGTGCCCCATTCTCCTGTGCCACAGTTCAGATTCCGATTCGCTTGCTTTCGTCAAAAGACACGATTCTTCCGTTGACATTTCAGTTGAACTTAAATCCATCATATACGTATTTCGATCACGTGGAGCCTTCATTACTATCCACTCCTCTGGTATTTGGAAACCAGGCTTCAACACAATCGCATCAGTCTTCGTGAAGTGTACGGTATAATCTTTATCACAAATCTGCGACACACTCAGCAGATTGTGCTTCAGTTCTTCAACAAAGTTCACATTTTCTAACGTCATCTTCCCGTTAGTTACCGTACCCCTTCCTGTTATTTTGCCTCCACTCTCACCGGCAAAACTGACTCTTGCCCCTTGAACAGGTTTTAAATCTTGTAACAAATCCTTGTTACCAGTCATGTGCCGGGAACAGCCGCTGTCCACAACCCAAAGATTCTTGGACGCCCTATTCAACTGTTCCTGCACAAACAAAAGAGATTATTAAAATTTGGGGACCCAAGACCTCTTGGTCTTGGGTCGATTAACCTTCTTAACAGAAGTCATACAACTTGGCTGACTAAAGTTAGCATTAGAAAAATCTCCACGAGTCCTAACAGGATACCTCCTTGGAGACTGATAGTGAGGCCAACCAAACCGACGAACATTAAGAGAATCAAAAGAATTATAGCATTTGGTTTGGTTATTAGTAGTGTAAAAACGAGATGTGTTTCTTTGAAAACCTATATTAGCTCTCAAATTTGAATGGTTTTCATTTTTAACATTTAAACGATTACCAAAAACCTTAGTCTCAGTTTTCGAGGGCCTCACCTCTCTGAAACACTGCTTCAGAGGGCAATCAGCAACAAGGTGCCCTGTTTGATTACATCTAAAACAACACCTATATTCAGCTTTCTTTTCAGCAGATGTTTTAGATGTGGAGGCAGTATTACCAACCGTACATCTCACATAAGGTGGGACATATGGGTTGAGTGGAGTACTCCTTTTAGTTGATTTAACTTTTTCTCCACTAGTGGGTAATACTTCCTTCTCTTTTGTCTTACCCGACTCGGATGACTTATCCGAATCAGATGAGACTGGACTTGTAATAGAAATTTTAACTTTTGAGACAGGCGAACTTGTTTCGCCTTTACTAACTTCCGGTACTTTACCAGTTTCCTTAGCAGGACCTGTCTGATCAGCTACAAAATTAACAGATTCATGAACACTAGGATTGAAAGTATAATTATGGTTATAAGGTGGTGGAACCTCATGGTAACCAATTCCTCCCCTCTTAGGTGAGGAACCTTGATCACTAACGAGGTGATCAAGAATAGCAGAAGAATTCCGGAATTGCTCCAGTTTCCTATTTAGTTCCACCACTTTTACCTGGTGATCATCAATCTGTTTTTCTTTCTCAGCGATTAACTTGGTTTTCTCTTCTAAAACCTCGTAGCTTAGATCGATCACATCAATTTTCTCAGCTAATTTTGTTTTTAAACTTTTAACGTCTTTTTCACAAGCTTTAATTTTTATTTTATAATTATTTTCTCTTGTTTTTGTGAAGTGATGATCTTCTTTCAAGGTTTTAAATTCGGCATCCAACTTAACATACTGATCAGTAATTGTAGCAAGTTAGTCAGACAAGTTCTCACATTTAGTACAGATAGGTTTAGCACATACCTCGGAGTTCTGGTCATTAGCCATAAAAGCTTTTTCATTTTCAGCAGCTTTCATACATTCTTCAGCTGCAACCTTCGCCATGTGTGCCTGCTCAAAGAGTTCTCCAGAGAACATGTTCCAGTTGTATTCACCAGCATCAGACATCATGGCATTATCCCCATTGTTATTTCCACTTTGTTGTGTAGTCCTCCCCTGACTACGTTCTACCCGTGCATTAGTGCACTCCTTTGCAAAGTGTCCATTTCGTTGACAATTGTAACACCTCACCCTTGACTTATCAAATCCTGGCTTTCCACCTACGAACTTTCTGCCAGTCTTCTTCATGAAACGCTTCACTCTTCTGACTATCATTGCCATCTGCCACTGCAGATCCATCTCCTCCAGATCATCAGGATCGATCTGGTCATAGTCTTCTTCCAAAACAGCAGGGTCCACAATCTTCCCTTGTATGTAGTTCTCGTAAGAAGCAATAAAAGATGCATAGAGTGCAAACTGCTCTTCAGCAGATTTGACACTCATTGGCATCTTAGTGTAGTTATTGCTTGAAGCACTGGGAGAGTAACTACATTTGGGTGCTTGAGGTTTCGAAGCACTTGATCCTCCAGCAACAAAGCAAACATCACCGTTCATGTTTACTGACACATTTCCTTCATGAGAAGAGTTAGATCCAGACTCTCCTTTGGAGTAGTAAGCAGCAGATTCAGACTTCGAACTTGAGCCTGAGTTAACTTTGGCACCATACATACCAGGGTCTTGAACCTGATCCGTTGGTGTTTCTTTACGAACCATATTAAGCTCAAAGGTTCTGAGCTTGTTTACTGCTGTCTCCAAGTCGTAATTAGGAAAGTCTTTGTCTTCCCTCATTAGAACAGTGTACATTTCCCACTTTGGTGGGAGAGCATCGAGAAGCTTCTCAACTATTTCCTCCTCTCTGTAAGCAATTGAATAGTTGTTCAGCTCTGTCATTAGATGATAATATCGGGTGATAATATCATCGAGCGATTCGTTCTTCAAATACTTGAAGACAGAGAACTGGGTCTTTAACAGCTTAATCTTCGAGGCACGAATACCCACGTTCCCTTCGAATCTATTCTCAAGAGCATCCCAAAGCTCTCGTGCTGAAGTGTACTTCCGGAATGTATGGAGAATCTCTTGAGGAAGAACCATAGTAATTGCAGCATGGGCCTTGCTCTCGGCCTCGTACATCTTCTTCTCTTCTTCCTCCATCTTGCTGTACTTCTTTATCACATCCCTACCTTCGTATTCCATTGTCGGTGGAATATATCCATCCTGGATGCACACCCACATCTTTGCATCCTGGTATTTAATATACTGAGTGAACCTATCTTTCCACGCTACAAAGTCGGTTCCTTTGATCAATCTTGGGGCCTTAGTAGCCAACCCCGCTTCAACTTCCATTTTGACTAACTCTGAGATGTTAATCGGCGACATCTTCTCGAAAACACGAAAAACCTGAAAAAAAACAAAAATTCTTCCAAACAGTACTATAGGCGAAGTTAAGGATAACTTCGCTTAAGTGTTAACTTCGCTGGAAAATCCTTAAATTCGCGTGACTTGGCGAAGTTGAGAATAACTTCGCTTAAGGTAAGCGAACTTAGGAGGTAAGCGAAGTTGAGGATAACTTCGCTTAGGCGAACTTATGAGGTAGGCGAAGTTGTGGATAACTTCGCTTAACCTTATATCTTCGCCGAAACCCT
>NW_027497498.1:0-154727 GCF_021521415.1 Bidens hawaiensis | reverse complement strand
GGACTTCAGCTTTATTATGTTATTCTTACATACTATATGAGCTTCGTATTCAGAAAACCAATGCCTCCCCAAAACTACACCAAACCCTCCTAAGGTCATAACATACAAAGTAACGGGGAACTCATGTCCCTCTAATTCTATCTTACAATTCTTAACCATTTTCATTATTTTCACTGAGTTGTCACTAGTGGTTTCTACTATGAAGGTTTCATACACTCGAAAACATTTCATTTTAGCTAGTTTACTAAATGTCGTAGCTACAAAACTTCTATTCGCACCCGAATCAAACAATACTGAAGCAGAGATACCGTTTACTAAGAACGTACAAGTCACAACATCAGGAATCTGTCTAGCTTGTTCCTGGGTCAGCATGTAGGCTCTAGTCCTTGGCCTTGCTTGATCAGCATCTTTCTTCCTACTTCCTCCAGCCACACCATCGGTGCACTCTCTTGCCATATGGCCCGTCTTGCCACATTTGTAACATGCTGGCTTCGCACTGCACTCATTAGCATAATGCCCTACCTTCCCACACTTATAACACGCATTAGACCCCATCCTGCATTTCCCACCATGAGCCTTTCCATATTTGGGACAAACATCAGAACTCCTACTCCACTAGCACTCACCACCATGCATCTTTCCGCAGGTCTTACATGACCTCCTCTACCAAACCCTCGGCTGCTTATTCTTGGGGTTCCACAACTGAGTACCAGGTCGTTTAGTAGGAGCGACCAACTTTTTATCCTTCTTCTCTTCCACTACCACTTCATCTGTCGACAAGTCATCATAAACCATTTCTGCCAACCCTACAGCAGAATCAAAAGTACCCGGTCTACCAGCCTTGACCAAGACGCGAACATTCTGCGGCAATCCCCTAAGGTAACACTTTATCTACCTGGCCTCAGTGTTCACCATGTCTAGCACCAACCTTGACATGAGGTTGAATTCAGTGGTGTACTCGTGGTGTGTCATTTTACCCACCTTATCGCCCTTATCTCTTCTCAGATTTTCCTCTGTTCAACAATTCCCACCAATACATGGCTTCATCACCAAAAGATTGGGTAGCATAACCCACAGCTTGGTCAAGATGGCATTCGCTAATTCGGATAACCTTGTCCATCGTGGTTATCCATTGGAGAGTAGCTATTGCGTCTCATAAGATAGTTAGCTTCGGTGGATCACGAACTTTGAACGACTTGTAGTTGCACCCACCTCGGCCTCTTCTCCTATCATCAACCTTTACCGACTTAACCACACACGATTCCTCCTTCTCCTTCTCATCATCCTTCTTACTCTTTTACCCCGACTTCTCAGCTGTCTTTGCCTGAGTTTCAACAGACTTTTCGGGATTCATGTTCTTCACAGCAGTTGCTACCGCTTGAGCAATGGCAGCTTGAATTACGGGATCCAGTTGAAACCCTTCATTGTTGCTTGGTTTCGTCCAGCAGTGCTTCCTTCATTTCCTGTGTTGGAAGTTGTTTCACCCGAAGGTGGTTGGACACGACAGGGCCTGCCACGTCGTCCAGTGCGGCCTCCTGCTCCAACAACTTCCCTAGATCCAGCCATCGTTATTCTGGAAGGGAAAAACACAAACTTCATCACTCAAGGAACTATTAAGTACAAGGATAGTAAGGCTAATAGGTAATAACTGTGGTTAGTTGTGATTAGCTGATCACGTTACTTTCCGTGTTCCCTTTATGAGTCTATTTGTGCTAGTTCTACTTCTAACAGTTAGACAATCAAACAGTTCATATCATCATATACCCCTATCCCTAGCAATTAAGTTAGCATTCATACATTCTTTATTTTGCAATTATGCAAACATTCATTCATCTTTCTACTTTACATGTGAAATTAATCACATACTTTACCTTTTCTTAGCTTGCTTGAGTGACACATGGCTTTCCCGAACTGGCATCTTCTTTATTTTCTTACTTTAATCCCATTCTCTGTTCGAGTCTAAGCATGTAGGATGCTTAAATCTCTCGAACTTTACTCTGATACCAACTTGTAAGGCCCCGTTACCGGTGCCCTACTTGGACGTTGGATTTACTCATTAACATAGTTCTGAATATCATAGTTAATAAAAACATTCGCGGAATATTAAAAACATTCAAACCATTACATTACATGACCATTAATTCTTGTCTTAACGAGCATTCAAATCATTTAAACATAAAACATTGTCTTTTAAATAACATAACATTTCATTGAGATGCCAGTGTCTTCAATTCCATGCCATGTGCTTCCACTCAAGCGAGCTGCCTCATTCTACTCACCCACATACATACTAAAAGTCAGCTACGCTGAGTGAGTTCAAGTTAATCAAACTACATACAATCTGTTCACATACTTGCACACATGCCCGAAGGTGTGTACATTATTCATACTTTGTTTTATGCGCATAACTATCCATACTACGTATAGAGCATTCCACCATATAACCTCACAGATATTATAAGAGTCTGGTCCCCAACATCACAGATATTATTAGGGTCTGGTCCCTATCCTCACAGATATTATTAGGTTCTGGTCCATATTCTCACAGATATTATTAGGGTCTAATCCCTATCTTCACAGATATTATTAGGGTCTGGTCCCTTTGTTTCGTGCCACTGTACCATACATGTCTTTACACACTATCCTTGATGATACGTACAATATCCGAAGATCCTTCACGTACTGTCAACATATCTTACGTACATCATTCATACATCATATATATATATATATATATTATACATACGTCATTCATACATCATATATACCAATCATATCTTTAACTACTACCTGGCGGTGCATGCAATACCCGAAGATCGTTCACGCACCGTCAAACAATCATCATACATAAATCATACGAGGCATACACTTACCACTTAAGGTAAATGTATTAACTATCACATCGAGTATGCACACATCCCTGAAAACATAACAAGGAAGTGTGGCTAGAAACTCACTTGAACACGGTTACGTTCACCTTTAATAGTTATTCCCTTCTTTAGCTGTGCGCAACTAACTGTATAACAATTTCACCTATCAATTATCTATCGCTACCCATATCGTATTTCTAGTTTAATTATAACCTCCAACAAACGGGGGTCCGAGGGCTGCAGCCCTGGCAACGGGGTTCTAGGGGCGGCAGTGATGGTCGGGCAAAAGTCGTGTATATTATTATATTATTTGTTTATTTTAGTTTAAATATTATATGAACTTTGGTACTTCAAGCGTGTTTATGTGTTTCAGGATACTTGACGTTAAGGACGCTTATCGGGATGAATTACGGGCTTGGAACGAAGATGTAGAAGACTCATAATGATTGGCAAGCTTTCCGATGCAAAATTAATGAAGAAAATTCTGTCAGACACCCTTAGCGCGACGCTAAGGGAGTTTAGAGATACTCTAAAGACTCACATCAGGAAAGCAGACTTTAGAGACGCGCTAAAGTCTTAGCCCATGGAATTTAGCGTCGCGCTAAAGTCCTCCAGACGAGAAATTAAAACCTAACTCTATTATATTGAGTTTTCAGCCCCCATTCGACCTATCCTTCATTACTTCAACCAAGTACAAGCCCTAGGACGATTTTGCATCATCCCGAAGCCTCCGGTTCATTCTTTCATCGCATGCTTTCTTCCTCTCATCAGATAAGCGAATCCTTCATGATGCTGATGTCAAGCTAAAACCATTGTATTCACTTTATGCTAGGGTTTTGTGTAAACTAACTTTGATTAGATTCTATGTTTTTTTTATGAGTATGAACTTGATTGATTGTTTTTAGTCTTGTTTTACATTATGAATGGATTGTTTAAACATTTTATGATTTTAATTATCAAACTTTGCATCACTTTTCTGGTTGTGTTCATCACATGTAAGGTTAGCTCTTATGTCATTGAACCATTAATCGTTAGTCATTGCTTAAAATTGGTTTTCATATTTTAAACTGGTAATTGGGTAAATCGGGGTTCAGTTGTGTCAACAATTCGGTTAGGGTATCGTTTGTCATCACAACCCAACTGTTAGGTTTAGTAATTACTGTGCAATTAATCTTATGAATATGTGATTAGTCGGTTATCACATTACCTGAACCTAAAGTGAATCGTTTTCTCATTATTGTTTACAAACTTTTCCCAGTAACCGTGTATTCTTATAATCATCTTTATAAACTGCTTGACATCGACTGTCCGCCTAGAAAAATAATTAATAGTAATGAACTTTACTTGCACTTTCCACTGATTCAAGAATGACGTGTATTTTATGTTGTATTTAAAACTTTGTAGGTGTAGTTTCCTATAAACCCTCACGAGACCTTTCTCGTCCACCCAGACTACCGGGGGGTTTAAAGGGTTTGTTGCATATGCTAAATGCAATCGTGATTCCTACGAAAGTGAGTTAGGTCTTTTAACAATTTTTCTAGTTTAACAAATTTAATTATGAAATTTTATAACTTGGCTTGGTAATTAAAATTCACGGTTTTGCAAACGGTTTAAAAGACCTATCCTAACAGTTGTGAGAAACGTGCTTCTACACGTGTGAGAATTTGCAGATACTGTTGAGTGAATTGAAGAGCCGGGTTTATTGAGCGCAGCCAAGAGTATATTTGAGTGGCTTATTTTTCTTATCAGGTGATTTTGTTTTCATAATTCTTTTTGTTTTATTAGTTTTATTGTTAAAAGTGTAATTGTATAGTTGTATAATTTTTAGGACCATCACATTAAGCCCAGTTTTAAAATTTATAATTAGTCAATTTTAACCCTGTCCTCGTTAATGTTCTTTTAAATGCTAAATTTTAAACATTGAGGACAATGTCAACCTCAAGTGTGGGGATGAGGGAAAAATTAAAATTTTTTTGCCTTAGAGTGCATTGATTGTGCGCAAAAGCCGGAATTGTAAATTGTTATATTGCTATTATTAATGCCAAGTAGAGGAATTTGGTCATGGTCAGTTTTTAAGCTTCTCGAAAGTCTTCCCATGCAAATGTTTTTCAAAAAGAAAAATTTTAATGGACCGTTTAGATGGGGATAACGTGTCATGGGGACAGGTACACATGTTTATATCGTCAGCCCTATTCCTTCGGTACGTGTGTGAGTTGACCCAAATATATATAATACACATATAATACATAGTATATACACATGTCATACGAGTTCCATTATAGAGAGTAACCAGTATATCCATGATATCTAGAACTTGGTTGTCTCATGCATTTCGAGATCTTAATACCACCACCTGTATGGAGAAATAGGACTGTAGAAACCCACATATAATGGCATTTACATAAAAAAATAAAAAATAAATAAATACTCCCAACCCTACATTATCCCCTAGGAGCCAACTTTGTGCCTTGTGCCTTTTCCCTTTCGGTTGTTTAACCCACATTACAAGCCGTGTTTTCCTTGGCCTTTATTATTTTTAACCCTGTGGATGAAATTCGGTATGTCAAGAGTTGTATATAAGTTGTTTGTCGATCATGGTACACAATGTACGTATGTCTCGATTCAGTTGTTTGCATATATTGATGTTAGTATTTGTTTAAAAAAAGAAAGAAAAAAAAAGAAAGAAAGAAAGAAAAAGTTGGAAAATCAGAGAATAGCTCAAAAAGAGTCGATGTTTAAGTTAGTGTCGTTTGTAAATAATAGTGAGTGAGTTGTTTGTTTGTTTGAATAAATTGGGTCTCATCCTCCATAAGCTACTAAATAAATCCACTTTCACACCCTAACCTAAGCCACAGCAAAACCCTTAGTTCTATTCTCTATGCAACCGGTGGGTAATGGGTGGAGATATGACTTGCTTCCAAGCTTATTACATTGTGTTTATACTTGGTATAGAGGGCAGAGAGATACTAGCACATTTTTTGCTGGTCCAGATATTAAACCGAGAGGAGAGATATTATATTATGAGGGGTATGACCATGTGTGCCTTAACCGGAAACAAAGTACACTCGTTTGGGCGGTTCCATAGTTTTAAATTGTAACATTAAATTATTTGGTGGATTATCAACCTTGACAGTGTCAGTTCTTGAGAATTGGGTATGACCTTATACCTCACTAGTATTAATCATGGTAATTTATGAATCATCGATCGAGGTGTATGTGTTTCATGAGAGTTTTCTTGAGGGCAAGCAAAAGATAAGTGTGGGGATGTGATGGTCGGGAAAAAGTCGTGTATATTATTATAATATTTGTTTACTTTTAGTTTAAATATTATATGAACTTTGGTACTTCAAGTGTGTTTTTGTGTTTCAGGATACTTGACGTTAAGGACGCTTATCAGGATTAATTACGGGCTTGGAACGAAGATGTAGAAGACTCATAATGATTGGCAAGCTTTCCGATGAAAAATAAATGAAGAAAATGAAGAAAATTCTGTTAGACACCCTTAGCGCGGCGCTAAGGGAGATTAGAGATACTCTAATGACTCACATCAGGAAAGCAGACTTTAGAGATGCGCTAAAGTCTCACCCATGGACTTTAGCGCCGCGCTAAAATCCTCCAGACGGGAAATTAAAACCTAACTCTATTATATACAGTTTTCAGCCCCCATTCGACCTATCCTTCATTCCTTCAACCAAGTACAAGCCCTAGGACGATTTTGCATCATCCCGAAGCCTCCGGTTTGTTCTTTCATCGCATGCTTTCATCCTCTCATCAGATAAGCGAATCCTTCGTGATGCCGATGTCAGGCTAAAACCATTGTATTCACTTTAGGCTAGGGTTTTGTGTAAACTAACTTTGATCATATTCTATGTTTTGAATGAGTATGAACTTGATTGATTGTTTTTAATCTTCTTTTACATTATGAATTGATTGTTTAAACAGTTTATGATTTTGATTATCAAACTTTGCATCACGTTTCTGGTTGTGTTCATCACATGTAGGGTTAGCTCTTATGTCATTAAACCTTTAATCGTTAGTGATTGCTTAAAATTGGTTTTCATATTTTAAACTGGTAATTGGGTAAACCGGGGTTCAGTTGTGTAAACAATTCGGTTAGGGTATCGTTTGTCATCACAACCCAACTGTTAGGTTTAGTAATTACTGCGCAATTAATCTTAAGAATCTGTGATTACTCGGTCGTCACATTACCTGAACCTAAAGTGAATCGTTTTTCTCATTACTGTTTACAAACTTTTCCAAGTAACCGTGTGTTCTTATAATCATCTTTATAAACTGCTTGACATCGACTGTCCACCTAGAAAAATAATTAATAGTAATGAACTTTACCTGCACTTTCCACTGATTCCCTGTGGAGACGACCTTATTTACCCGTACCAGTTACAGGTATTTAAGTTTCATAAATACTTGTTTTTTATTAGAGCACGACATCTACATCAGGCAGCCCCTAGCGAGGTCCAAGGGGCAGAGCTCCTGGATGGGGTTAAGTTGCCATGTCAGCTTGGAAAAAATTTTATTTTCATTAACTGTCTTAACACATTTTCCATTAGGATTTTATATTATTTTCTAATTCGTTAACTCATTCGCTATAGCGAATTGCCTCTGATTCGTTATGTGATATTCCTTAATTCGTTATCTTGATTCGTCCCTTATCATCATCTGATTCGTCATTCCAATTCGTCATCTGAACATGACTTAATTCGTTATCTGGTTCGCTATCCTTGTTCGTTAGCCTAATTCGTTATCTTGACGTAACGAACTGGATGAGCTAATTCGTTATCTTCTTCCTTAATGAATCACTTGACGAATTGCTTCTAATTCGTTAACTCCCCATTAAGGAATTACCTCTAATTCGTTAACTTCTAGTTAACGAATTACCTCTAATTCGTTTACTTCTCGTTAACGAATTACCTCTAATTCGTTAACTTCCCATTAACAAATTAGGGTTAGGTCAGAGAATGTCAGAAACATTCTCTGACACATTATTCTCGTACCCGCCGCCTTTCCGGCGCCGTCGCCGGAAAACCGCGGCTTCACCGGAAAAACGAGATCTGACTCGTTTTTCACCGTTTTTCATCTCGTTCGATCCAGATCTGAGCTAGGGCGACCCCTAAGCTCATCTTAGGTTCGGTTTATACCCGCTTCCACCCGGATCTCGTGACTTTAACGGTTTAACGGTGTCGGCTCGTCGTTTCGTGACTAAATCTAACGGGTTTAAGTTCATTCGACATTATACTATCATTACCTTGGATCGAGATCGGTTTTCTATCTTGATTCGGCTAGAGAAATGAGAGAAATTAGAGAGGGAGAGAGAGAGAGCTTAAGTGTGTGTTTTGGTGGTGTATGGAATATGTGTAAATGAATGATTAAATGGGTAATTAAGGTTTATATAATTATGGATCATGGACTTAAGCCCATGATCTTTCCTTCCTTTCTTCATAACCCTAGTCCATAACCCATATCTATTTAACTCAACACTAGCCGACTCATAATAACTCATATTATCATTTTATTAACCGAAACTAGAAAAACGGGATGTTACACAATATATATATATTTACTTAGCCTATGTATATTGGAGGGGCTACATTGGAGGAGATTTTTGACATGAGACGTCAATTCAGTAAGGGCGATTTTCAATTTAGGGTGTACTGGTTTGTTGCCCGTTATTGCCCATGACATCGCCACGTCATTTTATTTTTTTCTTTTTTAATTAAAATAAACAAATAAAATTTCATTAAATTAAATAAAGAAATAAAAATATAGTGAAATTAAAAAACAAACATTAAAATAAATAGTTTGATAATGTCGGTAGTATTCGTCGAATCCATATTTGGTGAAAATAATGGGTTTAGGAGGTTGAGTTAATATAAAATGAAATGGTGAAAATGATGGAATTTGTTAGGTATGTATATTGATTTTGTTAATTTCAATTTTTTAATTAATATGACAGAGAGGTGATACTTACCTGAGTTGATCTGAAGAGGGTAATTGGAGAATGTATGTAGCGTGAAAACCTATTTATCTCCCAACATGCGTCAGTACGAAACGTTATTTTACTTTTACATTTATTTCTATGTGTGTTCACAATTTTTATTTACTTAGCCTAAGTATAGTGGAGGGGCTACAGGGGCGGGGGGGTGGTTGGTGGTTTTACATGTAACGCCATGTCAACAGGGGGAGACTTTTCATTTTAGAGTGTACTGGTTTGTAGCTCAGTATTTTCCATGACATCGCCACACCATTTTATTTTTTTCTGTTTATAATTAAAATAACAAATAAAACTTCATTAAACTAAATAAATAAATAAAAATATATTAAAATTAAAAAAAACATTAAAATAAATAGTTCGATATTATCCGTAGTATTTAACGAATCCACATTTGGTGAAAATAATGGGTTTAGGAGGTTGAGTAAATATAAAATGAAAGGATGAAAATGCTGGGATTTGCTGGGTATTTATATTGATTTTGATAATTTTTTTTTTTAAATTAATATGATCGTTGTCAACCGACAAAACATTTAAAAATTATTATTCTCAAACCCATTAATGTTGACAATTGCAGTCCCCCAACCCTCAAAACGGCAAGGGAGGGGTGTTCATGGTAATGTTGGGGGCGATTTTTCCTTCTTTGTTGCTCCACTACCCTTTGCCTTGTCACTCATTATATAGTGTAAATAGAATGGAATGACAGAAAATAAATTAACCAGCTTATTTAAATTATTCAACATTTATGCGAATTATTAAAGGAAAAATGATAATACTGTAACAAAAATGTAAATTAAGAGTTTACAAAATTTGGTGAAATGATTTGAAAATAGACAAAATGACAAAACTAGTCCTTTATAGTTACACTCTTTTCATTGGACGTCCTTTGGCAAAAGAAATAACAGAAAACATCATTTATGCTTAAAAACTCTATCACGTTACGTCCTTTGACACTAACCCCATTAATTTTTCTTGTTAAATCTGGTCATGTGTCTTGCACATGAGGGTAGGTTTGTAATTTTACAATTACTTTAATAATTATCAAAACTAAATTATAAAAAACATATAAAAACACTCCCCACAAACTCACACACACTCTCTCTCAACCACCACCATCACAAAACAACCACCGCCTGCTGCACCACCTGCCGTAAACAACACATGTCGTAAACACCACCACTTGTAAACACTACCTACCGGTCCCGTCGAATCCTCCATTACACCACCCACATCTACGCCTTGATCTACATCGTCCTCCTCCTTCTCCTCTCCGTCTCCGTCCTCTCCCTCCGCCTGACCTCCCACCACCCCACCCAACACCACTCCGACGAACTCACCTTCGATCCCCTCCTAGAAGAAGCCGACCCAATTCCGGTGGGTGAATTATTTGGGTTTCGATTCCAATTCCGAAACTGGGTTTCATAATAATATAATATTAATTTAAGGTTTGGTTCAAATTATGTTGTGTTGGATTATAATGTTAGGTCTATGTTGGAAGTAAAGGGTGTTGAGGATGCACTTTTGTTGGCGGTTGGGAATCGGGCGTCGCTTTTGTGGCGGCGAAACTGGCGGTAATGGTGATTGAGATGCCGAGGTGTGGCGGTATTGTTGATATGGTGGCGGCGATACTGTTGGTATGGTCGTTGTTGCGGTAATTATGGTGGTTATTTGCTTGTTGAACTTTGTATTTACTCGATTTTCTGGCAAACCTTTGGTACCGGTTCATAACTGGTTTTTTGAAATTAATTGTGGGTTTTTTTAACAATTGGTTTGAGTTGAGGAAAAAGGAGGATTTAATTCAGTAGGGTTTTTAATAGAGAAAAAGGTTAACTAGAGCACACCATCCACCACCGATGTTTGTTCTTAGCGGCAGTGGTGACCTTGACTGGATGATGATGATGATGATGATGATGATGATGATGATGATGTTGCACATGGAAGAGGTAGTAGAGAGAGAAAGAAGATGGATGGAATAAAGAAAATAACGATTTATTTTTAATATTATTTAATTTGTGTTTTAGTATAAGTAAAATGACTAAACTACCCTCATGTGCCTTGCAAATGACTGAATTTAGCGAGAAAATTCAACTGGGTTGGGCTCAAAGAATATAATGTGATAGAATTTTAAATCATAAAGATGTTTTTTGTCATTAAGTTTTTCAAAGGACAACCATTGAAAACACTTTCAAACGTAAATGACTAGTTTTGCCATTTTGTCTTGAAAATATTAAACATGTCATATATAGGTTCAATAATCTGACTTGTTATAAACAAGAAGCGGAAAGAAGGAAATGGAGAAACGGAAACAGGTGCGTCGAGTGGGAACACCACTCTCCGTTTCAGACAGGAGCGAATGATACCTGCTCCGCCCACCCTGAAGAAATTAATTATTGTCAAACTATAATATGATATATAAATAGTTTGGTTTTTTATCTAGGTTTAAAAGGTTATATTGTGTGAATCTAAACATATATAGACTATCGTCAGTTCGCCACTGATTCTTGTTTCTTATTCTCTTCACGCATCATATAACGTAACAACTCTACACTGCCACTGCCGCGATGTCATCCTAGATTATATCCTACAGTTGATATTTTAAGATATCAAACTATGAAAAACTTAGGAAGTCAAAACTACCAAAAATCAACTCTGAAACATTTGATTTGCCTGCATAAATCAATTATCCCCAAAATTAATTATTAATAGAAGATTAAAATGAATACAAATGTCGCATTCTTTAGTTGAACTATTCTTTATAACAAACAATTGATCATTGTTATGAAACGAATTTAGAAAATGATGAAATAATGCATCAAAAACAAAGTTAGTCGGAACCCTACACCTTTCTTAATATCGCTACATTTTAGAAATTCTAGGCACATATGCAGCCAAACATACTAACCTGAAATTCTTAAAAGGAAAGTTACAAAACAAGATAATCATCATAAATCTAATATTAGTTACTGACAAAGTTGAGTGATCTAATCGTGATTACCAACATTGATTTCTACCGGTGATGCACGTGGAGCACGTAATAGAATTTCTGCCATCTATATCTCTCGATACTTATCATTCTTACAGAGTCGCGACATCACCTTCTTCAGATTCGGTAACCTGGCCAAGATAAACTTCACAAACACCGTTGTAGGCTTAAAGTTTATGAAACATTCAATCTCTAGTTCATTAAGGCGCTCCAACTATACATCTTAATATTCTTTCAATATATCTGAACATTCTTCCGGGTTATCAAGCTTTTTGATTCCACAATCATTATTTGCAAACACCTACATCAAGAGTTTGTCTCTGTGAATTTTGGCATCAAAATAAAAACAAATAGGATATTTACCTCAAGCTTAATTTTCTCCAATTTTGGGGAGCATTTGATCAAAAGACCAAGAAAAGGCAATCCAAAATCGTCAGCAAAACCCAATTGTTCGATAGAAAGGTATTTGAGGTGGATTAGTGAGGTTGGAAGCTCGTGAGGAACTGGATATGAAATTAACCACTTCAACCGTAGATCAAGACAATTATTAACAACGAAAGTTAAATATAATGTAATTTTAGTGTGGAGGAATACTACGGAAAATAGTCAGATGTTCTATCACTGGTAAACACTTGAATAGCTCCACAATGTTGGGGTATATCTCATTGCGAAAATGTTCATTAAGCAATATTTGTATTAAGTTAGAATAATCAGATAAGTTTTGATATCCCGTGAGAATGGATATATAAGTAAGAACTTACCAAACGCAAGGTCTTTACTGAGGAACAATTAGATA
Organism: Bidens hawaiensis; assembly: GCF_021521415.1. Classification (NCBI taxonomy): domain Eukaryota; kingdom Viridiplantae; phylum Streptophyta; class Magnoliopsida; order Asterales; family Asteraceae; genus Bidens; species Bidens hawaiensis. Next base: position 142,071 of record NW_027497498.1, on the reverse strand, counting down.
TAAGATCTTGTAACATCTCGGAAAATCCCATATTTATTTTGGATTAAAATGTCAACTTTGAAGGCCGATGGACCCAAAAAAAACATATTTAAATAATATGATAAAGAAATAATGATATACATATATTATAAAGTTGGAAGCATCCCATATTAAGGAAATGAGAAAAATTAATTCATTCCACATGGAAAGATAGAAGAAAATGAAAGTCTTACGCATGGGTATAAATAGGAAAGATAAATCCATACCACATGGAAAGTAAGAAAAACTTGGTAGCTCTTTATAAGGAGATGAGTTCCCATATTAATATTCTTATATGCCAAATATGCCAAAGTTCTAACGGAGGGTGTGAAGCACCCGACACGCATGCGCACTGTCTCGGGCATGGGCCCGGGCGATGGACGCAATCTGGCGTTTTGATGACACACTTTGCACTTCGCAAGCCGCTTGAGAGACGCCTTAGTATTTTTTTTAAATGGAAGAAAGGACAAGACATGACAAGATATTAAAGTCAATGGAGTAAAATGAAAACAACCAAAAAGAGCACAATTTTTGCCTATATATAGGCCGCCATGGGGTGATGTCCCAGTCATCCATCCACACTTAACCTCAATAAGCATGCCACCCATCCACACTTAACCTCAATAAGCATGCCACGATCTCGAACCTCCAATGAGTTCGTCTCTCGAAGTACGTGTAGGTGTTAGTTTTATTCATTTATTCCCTTATGTGAAATTCGTCATTTTCAAAACCTGAAAACCCGGCTTGTTTTTGTAACGATTCCGACGAAACCAAGTATACCCTAACCGGTAGACAATAGTTACGTCGTATTTAATGTCGGGTACATGAATTACCATAGTAATTATACGAGAATACATGGTTCATTGTATTGATTGTACGTGAATATATAATTCACCGTATTGAATATGCGATCAATCGATCGATAGTTATTGAAACCCGAACGAATCGAGGGTTCAATTATAGACGAGATATATGATATTTAGTGATGTTACGAAGTATTAAAGCTTCGGGATAAGTGGATTAAAGCATAGAAAAAGGATTTCGATTTAATAGTACGTCGGTGCCTTAAACGAAACCTTTAATACCAAACCAAGCAAGAGACGATCGATCAAGCCGAAAAAGATGCGCAATTATTAATAATATGACGTTTTAAGTTAATAAATGTCATGGTTTAAGTTTTTAAAGTTTTTAAATCGGTTTTATATAAATTTCATTTTTAAGCCGAAAAACGACCGTTTTAACCTCGTTTTAAGCCGAATCAGACATTTAACCGAAAAACGAACTGAACCAGATTATCCAAAACATTATCCGGATAACGGGAATCCAATTGTGTGGCTAAAAATAGAGAAGTGGGTCCCACCCCACCCCCCTATCTAACCGATCGGACCCAAGGGGGTCATTCCCCATTCCATTTTCTTTTTTCTCATCAAAACTCTCAACATTCATCAACCTCTTCAAGATCATGATCCAAAACCGAAAGTTTGTAGCAAGAAAACAAGGTAAAGAATCGAGTTAATCACGTTTCCATCTTCGTTTCTTGAGTTCATTTGCAAAAAAATGAGGTTTCAAAGATGAAAACCGATTCTTGCATGATCAAGTGATGTATACGGGTTATACAAGGGATCTTGGTCCAAGAAAGGAGTTAAACGGACCAAAAACGAATTTTTACGGTTTAAATCTTTGTTTTTGAATCATAACCGAAACTATAGTGTAAGAGGCTTGATCGTGAGTGTAACTTGCTTGGTATTGTGGTATGTTGGTTGTAGTTTCTGTATTTAGTGGTAGATAAGGCGGAAAGACGAGTTGTAGCTTGTAGTGGCGGAAAACGAAAGGTATATTCGGTTATGTTCGGTTTTGGGATATTTGGACAGATTGTGATACGTGTAGAGTTAGGTCATGAAATTTTACAGAGGTGTTAGATACATGAAAATATGAGTTCCGTGAATTTTTGGTAATTTTTGGATAAAGGATGAATATTTGGTGAATTTAATGCTCAGTTTTGGCCAAAAATGGTGAAAAATAGTTAAATATTATGAAAAATTCTGGAAAATTGCAGATAATCTTTTTATATCATGTATAAGTCACACACAAAATTTGAGGTCAGTTGGATAAGTCTAAGTAGGCTTTTCGTTTAAACAAGTTCTAGGGTTTTCTAGCTCGGTTTTAGTGAAAATGGCATGTAAAAGAAGATTTTGGTTCTGGAAAAATTAAAGGGGACTATGTGGATGGCAGGGGACATCCAGGAGAAATTTGGGATTTTTCTAAGATCGTTTGGTATTTACGACATATTTAGTGTTTAAATGGTGTTTAAAAATAGATAAATAAATTTTAAATATAAAAATTAATTCTGGAAATATTTTTATAAAAATCCCCACTGTCAAAAAGTGGTTTGTGCAAAATTTCAAGATCCGAGGTTAAACGGATATTTATTTGTGCTAATTATCAAACTTTTAAAGTTAAAACGCGTAAACCGGTGAAGTTCGCTTAAGCGAGCTGACTGATGTATAAAAACCCTAAAAATGAACTATTTTCATATAATTGAGTTAAACAAGTAAAAATGAATCATCCGAAAATAATTCGGATGATTTGGGTATTTTTAACCGATTTAACAGTTTCCGGTACGCCAAAGACGGAAACGGGTCCCGCGACCAATCGGGGCGTCTAAACCGAGCTCTAATTTCACCACTTTAATTAAATGATCAGTCAACGAATATTTTTGGTTCGTGTGTGACCAAACTCATTTTTGAAACGTAAAAAAGAATAACCGTGCTAGGCACGCAAAACGAGAAAAACAACTAATAGTAATTATGACCATGGAACTCTAAACGATATCACAATCTGAGTCTGGAGAAGTGTTTCTGGGTTAACCTTGCCCCCGGAATGGGTACAGTACTGGGTGGACAGTGTCCTCAGATGTACCGGTTGTTACGGTTAAAGATTATATAAACAATATTCGTATAATAACGATCGTATGGATCATATTACAGATTGGACGTGTTAATTGATAATGATTGTTGTTACCTGCTTGCATCTGCTAAGGTGAGTTTCACGAGCCCCTTTTTCTGAATTGTTTTTAAATAGTTTCTCGGGGCAGAAGCATGTTATTACTGAAATGTTTAAATACATACTGAACGCATGGATTTGCGTGGATTTACATATATTTTATTGTACGGGAATCGTACGGAAATGTACTAAGATGGTAATTGTCTTAGTTGCTAACATTCTAAGGGCCCGGAACATGAGTGATTAACTGAAAGCCGGTAGAGTGTGGATAGTACTATTGGTCTGACAAACCCAACTGGTCCGGCATGGATTTGCTGATGTTTCCCAGCCAGTTGCACATGTCTATTTTGGGTGTTATATATATTTTGCTATGTAATGTTAGACATAGCGGTTTGGGGCAGTTCCGTGGGCGGGGGATATGCCACGGGGGTTGTGTGTGATAGTCAGAGGTTTCACTTGTGGGCTCAGCATTATTACATCGATAATAATATTATTTTATGATAATGATTTATCATGGTTTACTCGAATTGTGAAACTCACCAACTATTCGTAGTTGACCCGTTTTCTCACATGCTTTTCAGGTACAATTAAGATGAAGTGATTGCTTACGTGCTAAGTGCTTGATGTGTGTAAGATTTGCGTGCAGGATGTTAGGATACATTATAACAAATAGAATTGTGTATCGTATTGTATGATGTGTGTATCACCTAGACGGTAATGAAATACAAGATAATGTAATTTGAAGTATATTAATGTATTCAGTTTTCTTTATAAACAATGTGGTTGATATCGGAGGTGTCTGTTGCATCCCGTTTACGTTTCCGCTGCGGTTGCGGGGTGTTACAGAAGTTGGTATCAGAGCCAGGTTATAAGGAATTAGGATGTCTTTAAAAGATACCTAAAATATAACCAGTAGCTCAAGTATTATAGGATCTGAATATCAACTAATAATTTATAGTGACGAGGTCTGGATGAACTTGGATGGACAAGTGAGTTATTATGGTCCGGAATATAATAACAGACTTGTCCGCACGAGGGAATTCAGGGGAAGTCACGGGGTACATTAATAGGTAAAAATGGCAACATATGTGTAAAGTATATAATATTATTTATGCGTGCTAATGTGTATATATATATATATGTACATATCTGGTGGATACATCTATTGAGAAATAGGACCCGGATAAGGAACCGGGGGATGAAATAATAAAAGTACCGAGAATGCTGAAATTTCTAAAGCATCGGTTGATAATGAGTCTGACTTATCGGGCCATAGTTATGATAGTACCAAGTTAGATCTCCCGTTTGACATTAACCAGAAATATCTAGTAACCGTCACTCCCAACCAAAAATTGATAAATCCCTTACCCTACCAACACCGGTACCGTATATCCTAATAACCCCCAATGTTCACCCGAGCCGCCGACCCTCACGTACGGACGGATCTGTACCTGAACCCATTCCTATTCCATTAAGGTAAAATAAATAAATAAATAAATAAAATGAAATAAAATAATAATAATAATAATAAATTTGATAGTAAATGAGCAGATAAAAATAATATATATAGAAATATATATGTGTATTTCTCACTCCCAAACATATAAGACATACCTCCTCCAGATCGAGAATTACCGATTTTAGCGAACCTAGAACGCCTGAGGACATTGACTGAGCAAGTGATAGAGTTTCCCATAATGGTAATTGATAATATTTGAAGGCAACCCATGTTGCGCGATTACCTTGAACCTTGCAACTCCCTATGTTAACCTTACATCCGTTAGATTCCTATACCCATGTATACTCGAATAGAATGATTACCCATACACAAAGAGGTGTTGGAATCATTATAGCATAGTTGGTTATTCGTTCTTAGGTGGTATACTGTGTATGCCGGATATACGAATAAACACGGATATTATAACTCCGTGGTACGTAATCGTTTGGTGCGCACGGTGAGCATGTATCGGTTATGCTGACATGCAGAAGGATATTGAAATCAAGTATATTAAACGTTAATCTTTGTTGAGAAAGATCTATATGTCGGTTGGTGACAAGGGTTATGAAACATATTTAAACGTTAACCGACGTCAGGTTAAGTCCATATGTTATTATACTTGTGGGACATATATACTAGATACTGGTATGTGTAATATGTATGATAATATTTGGTGTGTATGTGTACCTGCTATTATGATTGAACTGGTAACAAGTTATACGGTGAGATTAGTATTGATTACTGCGTACGGGATGAGTACGGCAGAATGACACAAAAAGAGTAACTCCAATGATGGAGATTGATATGATTCAGTCGATTGCTCAAAGATAGCAGATGATGATACCGAATGTCGTATCACAGATCACTGCTAGTGTTGATGCGAATGTGATCGCAGAATTATAGATCGAGCAATCACATGAATAGAAATATTTCAATTCTTAGTGGTATTACTAAGAGTGATAATGTCCCACCGAATACTATTATGACTACAAGTATTAGTTATAAACTAAACATGAATAGTAGTCGTAATGAATTAGATCCGGTATGAAGGATATGTTTGTTGTTTGTGTTAAGGAAATTATTAATAGTTTACTGATGGTAAAGGGAGGAATAGATTAGCGAGTGGATAGAAAAGATCGAAATGGTTAAGGATATTGGTAAGAGTCTAGAACATGGTGTAGTGAAATATGCTACAGATATGTTGGTAGATTATGTTGTATCGTGGTGGAACACGATGGTACAAAATTATAATTAGAAAATTATTACTCAGATGATATGGTCAGAATTTAAAATTCTTGTGCTAGAGCACTTTTATTCGAGCAATTAAGCTCAGAGATTGGAAACTGAGCTATGAAAGATAGAAATGTTGTGTGCTGATCACTTAGAAAACGCTAATCGTTTGAATGAATGGTCATGTCTGGTAACATGGCTAATTACTCCTGAAACTAAGCGAAGTGAGCGCAATATTGGGGATTAACTCCATCGATAAGGAGTATAGTCAATCCTGTAAAATATACAACCTTTGGAAGGTTTGTGTCGCAAGCCAGCATTGATATATTTTACTCTATGGGAAGCGGACTGGAAGGACGTTAGGTGAGACGTCGAGTGTTAAAGAAGAGAAATGATAATGGTATCGTGCAAGATAGGCTTTTGAATAAGTAGGTATGGCCTACAACCCAGAATTATACTAAGACTAGTTCCGGTGTGAAAACATGAACCGCATGAAGGGTCCTTCCCTAAATGTGGAAAATATGGTTATCGGCAGGAAGAAGAATGTCGAGTGATAGTAGGCCACAGGTGTGGCAAAGCTGGATGTAATGCCCTAATTGTAGAACCAATTATAGCCATGTGAACCGGCAACCCCAACCCATTCGTGTACAACCACTCTGAACCCAACAGCTCCAATAACAATCCATCCAAAGAAATCAAATTACGCCAAACAGTTGTACCTGCTATGAATGTGGCAATACAGAACGTTTCAAGAGAAATTGCCCAAAGTTGAACCAAGGTGTCGTTAGAAGACGAACCTCATGACAAGCATCAACCTCTGATCAAGCATGGAGCCGTGCTTTTGTGAGTAATTCGAATAAAGCCCGTCATGATCCAAAGGTGGTATTAAGTACATTGTAGTTTAAATCAATAGACTTCAGTGATATTTTTATGGTCGTCGATAGAAGTTAGTTCCTGTTAATCTCCTACCCTTTGGAAAGATACCGATTAGTGAAACTATAGAACCCTATACTGTAGAATCGCTAACGGTAAATCCCTAATGGTTAACTAAATTGTTCGGAATTGTCCTATTATTCTGAACGATTAACCTTTCCTTATTGACCTACGACCAGTAAAGTAAAGAAGTTTTGACGTAATAGTTGGCATGGATTGGCTAACTCAACATGAAGCTGAAATCAAATATGAAAAGAAGATGATTAGAAGATCTCCTTCGGACGATGAAGCGATTTGATACAGAGAAAAGTGTACGGTATTATGTTACCACTCTAATCTCATCTTGAGATGTTATAATATTTACGACAAGAAGACGTGGTGTATTTAACAAACGCGATTGCCAAAGTATTTAAAAGAAAACATATAGAAGATATCCCGATGGTACGCGAATTTCCACAAGTTTTCCTAGAAGAACTTCCTGGAATACCTCCAACCCGACAGGTCGAATTCAGAATCGATTTAATACCTCAAGCTGGCCCTGTTGCTAAAGCATCTTACCGACTTGCACCAACTGAAACGCAAGAATTATTGGATAAGGTTTCATACGACCTAGTTAGTCACCATGGGGTGCACCAGTGTTGTTTGGGAAATGAAGGACGGAAGTGTTAGGATATGTGTTGATTAGGGAGAATTGAATAAAGTGACGATCAGGAATAGGTATTCACTTCTTCGAAGTAAATGATCTATTTAACCAATTGCAAGGGGCGATTTATTTTTAGAAAATTGATCTTAGATATAGCTATCACCAAATAAAAAATCCAAGAGGAGGACGTTGCAACAACAGCGTTTCGGACTCGTTACGGCCATTATGAATTCTTAGTTATGCCTCTCGGGCTAACAAATGCGCCGGCAGTGTTCATGGACCTCATGAACCGAGTCTATAAACTTTATTTTGACAAATTTGTCATAGCATTCATTGATGATATTTTGATATATTTGCAACGTAAAGAAGAGCACGAACGACGGTTAAGAAAATTGTGGAAGTTTTAAAGCAAGAGGAGTTATACGCGAAGTTTTCGAAATGTGATTTTGAATAAAGAAGGCATAATCCCTTGGTCATGTTGTAAAGCAACAAAGATTTCACAAAGATCCAAATAAGATAGAAACCATTAAAATTGTGCCAAGCGCCGATTTTAAGTCTCCCCGATGGAGACGATGGTTTTGTCGCGTATTGTGACGCATCGCGTAAAGGGTTAGGATGTGTGTTGACGCAGTATAATAAGGTTATAGCCTATGCTTCCCGACAGTTAAAAGTACACGAGAAAAATTACACTACTCACGACTTAGAACTGGGAGCGGTTATCTTCGCACTTAAAATGTGGAGACATTATCTCTACGATACGAAGTGCACCATCTTCACCGATCAAAAAAGTTTGCAGCACATATTCGATCAGAAAGAACTGAATATGAGGCAACGAAGATGGGTCGAGTTGTTAAGCGATTATGACTGTGACATCGGTTATCACCCCGGCAAGGCTAACGTCGTAGCCGATGCTTTGAGTAGGAAAGGTCGGGTTAAGCCATTGCGAGTGCGAGCGCTAGGGATGATAGTCCAGTCGAACTTTTCGGACCTGATTCGAGTCGCTCAACGTGAGGCGTTGAAAGAGGAACAGCGAAAAGGAGGAACTTTACGGCAATGAGAAGAATTTTGAACAGCGCGTGGACGAAATTCTCTACTTCAAAAATCGGGTTTGGATCCCGACCCTCCATGACCTTCGTGAATTAATCATGAACGAAGCGCATAGATCGAAATATTCCATACATCCGGGATCGGATTAGACTATTGATGATACGAAAATCTGAAAGGATTTTATTAATGGCCGAGTTGGAGAAAGATATGGTTACGTATGTTGGTGAATATTTGAGTTATGCAAGAGATAAGGCTGCACACCGAAAACCCTAGGGAACGCCGCAACGACAGAAAATTTGCCAATGATAGTGGGAATAAATTACAATGGATTTCGGGACGCAAATTCCCAAGATATATCTAAGGCATGAGGTAAATTGGGAAATCGCGGATCGATTAACCAATCCTCGCATTTCATTCCAATCCATGACGATTACCACAATGAATTCTCGCCCAAATTCATGATGGTGAAATGGTATCTCGTCGTGGAGTACCATTTTCCATTATCTCAGATCGAGATAGTCATCCTACTTCCATTATTGGAAGGCGGGGAAGGAAGCATCGAGAGCTTGAAGCTTTATATGGGTGAAGTAATTATCACCAATTTGTTAAATTGAAAATGGGCGTCACTCAAGCCATAAGATTTGAATTGATTCGAGAAACAACCAATCGGATTTTATAATATTTAAGACAAGTTGAAAGTAGCGCGAGATTGGCAAAGGATTTATGCCAACCTTCAAAGGAAACCATTGTCACTGGAAAGAGGTGACAAGGCATTTTTAAGGCATCACCTTAGAGAGGTGATATGAGGTTTGGCAAAACCGAAAATAGCTCCTTAATATATTGGACTTCATGAGACTATCTCCATGATTGGTCATTTAGTTTATCGATTAAAGTACTCCAGGGGCTAGGTACTATACATGATGTTTTGCCATGTATACGGATTGAAAGGTACCTAAGCGACGAGACAACGAAAGTACCAGTAATGGAGGTACTCATAGAAGACATGCCTGATATCATAAGTAATTCCGTAGAGATAGTAGACGGGAAAACTAAACAGTTTGGACATACCAAGCTTTATTGATTAAGATTAAGTGGAATTCACAGCGAGGACCAGATTATACCTGGTAACGCGAGGGTGAATTCTGAAGGAAAACCCCCCCCACCTTTCTCTCGAGAGGGGATAGTGGGCGTGTAAAATTTCGAGGACGAAATTTCTTAACGGGGGGAGAATGTAACGATTCCGACGAAACCAAGTATACCTTAACTGGTAGACAATAGTTACGTCGTATTTATTGTCGGGTACATGAATTACTATCGTAATTATACGAGAATACATAGGTTCATTGTATTGATTGTACGTGAATATATAATTCACCGTATTGAATATGCGATCAATCGATCGATAGTTATTAATACCCGAACGAATCGAGAGTTCAATTATAGACGAGATATATGATATTTAGTGATGTTACGAAGTATTAAAGCTTCGGGATAAGTGGAGTAAAGCACAGAAAAAGGATTTCGATTTAATAGTACGTCGGTGCCTTAAACAAAACCTTTAATACCAAACCAAGCAAGAGACGATCGATCAAGCCGAAAAAGATGCGCAATTATTAATAATATGACGTTTTAAGTTAATAAATGTCATGGTTTAAGTTTTTAAAGTTTTTAAATCGGTTTTATATAAATTTCATTTTTAAGCCGAAAAATGACCGTTTTAACCTCGTTTTAAGCCGAATCAGACATTTAACCGAAAAACGAACTGAACCAGATTATCCAAAACATTATCCAGATTACGGGAATCCAATTGTGTGGCTAAAAATAGAGAAGTGGGTCCCACCCCACCCCCCTATCTAACCGATCGGACCCAAGGGGGTCATTCCCCATTCCATTTTATTTTTCTCATCAAAACTCTCAACATTCATCAACCTCTTCAAGATCATGATCCAAAACCGAAAGTTTGTAGCAAGAAAACAAGGTAAAGAATCGAGTTAATCACGTTTCCATCTTCGTTTCTTGAGTTCATTTGCAAAAAAATGAGGTTTCAAAGATGAAAACCGATTCTTGCATGATCAAGTGATGTATACGGGTTATACAAGGGATCTTGGTCCAAGAAAGGAGTTAAACGGACCAAAAACGAATTTTTACGGTTTAAATCTTTGTTTTTGAATCATAACCGAAACTATAGTGTAAGAGGCTTGATCGTGAGTGTAACTTGCTTGGTATTGTGGTATGTTGGTTGTAGTTTCTGTATTTAGTGGTAGATAAGGCGGAAAGACGAGTTGTAGCTTGTAGTGGCGGAAAACGAAAGGTATATTCGGTTATGTTCGGTTTTGGGATATTTGGACAGATTGTGATACGTGTAGAGTTAGGTCATGAAATTTTACAGAGGTGTTAGATACATGAAAATATGAGTTCCGTGAAATTTTGGTAATTTTTGGATAAAGGATGAATATTTGGTGAATTTAATGCTCGGTTTTGGCCAAAAATGGTGAAAAATAGTTAAATATTATGAAAAATTCTGGAAAATTTCAGATAATCTTTTTATATCATGTATAAGTCACACACAAAATTTGAGGTCATTTGGATAAGTCTAAGTAGGCTTTTCGGTTAAAAAAGTTCTAGGGTTTTCTAGCTCGGTTTTAGTGAAAATGGCATGTAAAAGAAGATTTTGGTTCTGGAAAAATTAAAGGGGACTATGTGGATGGCAGGGGACATCCAGGAGAAATTTGGGATTTTTCTAAGATCGTTTGGTATTTACGACATATTTAGTGTTTAAATGGTGTTTAAAAATAGATAAATAAAATTTTAAATATAAAAATTAATTCTGGAAATATTTTAATAAAAATCCCCACTGTCAAAAAGTGGTTTGTACAAAATTTCAAGATCCAAGGTTAAACGGATAATTATTTGTGCTAATTATCAAACTTTTAAAGTTAAAACGCGTAAACCGGTGAAGTTCGCTTAAGCGAGCTGACTGGTGTATAAAAACCCTAAAAATGAACTATTTTCATATAATTGAGTTAAACAAGTAAAAATGAATCATCCGAAAATAATTCGGATGATTTGGGTATTTTTAACCGATTTAACAGTTTCCGGTACGCCAAAGACGGAAACGGGTCCCGCGACCAATCGGGGCGTCTAAACCGAGCTCTAATTTCACCACTTTAATTAAATGATCAGTCAACGACTATTTTTGGGTCGTGTGTGACCAAACTCATTTTTGAAACGTAAAAAAGAATAACCGTGCTAGGCACGCAAAACGAGAAAAACAACTAATAGTAATTATGACCATGGAACTCTAAACGATATCACAATCTGAGTCTGGAGAAGTGTTTCTGGGTTAACCTTGCCCCCGGAATGGGTACAGTACTGGGTGGACAGTGTCCCCAGATGTACCGGTTGTTACGGTTAAAGATTATATAAACAATATTCGTATAATAACGATCGTATGGATCATATTACAGATTGGACGTGTTAATTGATAATGATTGTTGTTACCTGCTTGCATGTGCTAAGGTGAGTTTCACGAGCCCCTTTTTCTGAATTGTTTTTAAATAGTTTCTCGGGGTGGAAGCATGTTATTACTGAAATGTTTAAATACATACTGAACGCATGGATTTGCGTGGATTTACATATATTTTATTGTACGGGAATCGTACGGAAATGTACTAAGATGGTAATTGTCTTAGTTGCTAACATTCTAAGGGCCCGGAACATGAGTGATTAACTGAAAGCCGGTAGAGTGGGGATAGTACTATTGGTCTGACAAACCCAACTGGTCCGGCATGGATTTGCTGATGTTTCCCAGCCAGTTGCACATGTCTATTTTGGGTGTTATATATATTTTGCTATGTAATGTTAGACATAGCGGTTTGGGGCAGTTCCGTGGGCGGGGGATATGCCACGGGGGTTGTGTGTGATAGTCAGAGGTTTCACTTGTGGGCTCAGCATAATTACATCGATAATAATATTATTTTATGATAATGATTTATCATGGTTTACTCGAATTGTGAAACTCACCAACTATTCGTAGTTGACCCGTTTTCTCACATGCTTTTCAGGTACAATTAAGATGAAGTGATTGCTTACGTGCTAAGTGCTTGATGTGTGTAAGATTTGCGTGCAGGATGTTAGGATACATTATAACAAATAGAATTGTGTATCGTATTGTATGATGTGTGTATCACCTAGACGGTAATGAAATACAAGATAATGTAATTTGAAGTATATTAATGTATTCAGTTTTCTTTATAAACAATGTGGTTGATATCAGAGGTGTCTGTTGCATCCCGTTTACGTTTCCGCTGCGGTTGCGGGGTGTTACAGTTTTAAACTTTGTTATACTTCAGATCCTTTAAAAGAATGTTCTTCATGTTAAAATCATGCCCCATACTTGCAATGTTGTTTTAACATTTTTAATGTTGTTGAATTCATTTATTTTATGCTAAAAAACAACCCAAACCAAAGTACAAGGACCATTTTTGTCAAAAACCAAAGTTTTCCCCAATATCTAAATCAGATTTTATTTAACTACTTTTTTTATTTAATTAATTATTTTATTTAATTCATCTTAAAGACCAACCAACCACATTGAATGCAAAAGTGGTTGTAAGATGGTTTATTGTCCAACCACCCATGCAAACTTGTCATCTTCTTCTTGTCTATAAATGCCAAAACTTCTCAATATTTTCCAATTGCTCATGTCTTTCTTTCTCTCTAATTTTTGGATTTGTGGAAGCAAATTTAAGTGTTCTGGCCTAAGTTGGCTTTAAAAGTTAAACAAAACAATTGCTTGCTTTTAATCCAATTTGAGTAATGTTTTTGGATGTTTTTAGTTTGTATTAGTCTTATATATATGTTTCATTGTTTCCCTTCTTCAACATTGGTTAATTTAGTTGGTTATGCCATACTAAGGCACGTCTTGGCTTATTAAAGGCTAGTTTGACCCGATTTGGGATTTTTACTCGTTTAATGTTTCGGATTTTTATTTTAATTTGTTTGTTGGATGTTTGACCATGAGGGTTTGTGTAATAATATTTTAAACATGTACTAACATCACACAATGAGTGGCATAATTGTTTTTTTTATCAAAAACCATTTCAAAACATCAAGAACATAGGTTCTAATGGTGTTTCATTTTTGGGCAGAATTTGGTCATCAAAGATTGGACCATAACTTAGTCATAAAGAACTGTAATGGTGAAAGACCAAAGCCTATGATGAAGTTTATTGATTTGTTGTTTCAATGGTTATTTAACTTTGTTTTGATTCAATCTTATGGCTTTACAATCACTGTTTTAGTTTTAGTGTGCACATCTGTACCAATTGGGAAAACCGGTTGTTTCAGCCTATCTCGAGTCATAATATAGGGAAGGTTTCTAAATGAAATATGTTCATAACAACCTAATTAAGTAGATTGAAGAGTTTAATAATTTTTAAAAATTTATTTATATTGTTTTAGTATTATTCAAACCTAGGACAGATTCTGCAAAACTGATCAAAATCCTTTTGGTTGTTTTCACACCTTAGATGTGATATATTTTTGCTTGATGATTCTTGGCTAATGATTTTTAGTTATTTTCATCTTAAAGAGAGATTGGTGCTGAACTTGGTCTCAAACCAAGCCCCAGATTAAATAAAGCAAGCAACCCGCCATAAACCGAATCACTTGTTCAAAAACACAAGTTGTGTTTCAAGCGACCGATTCTTGTATTTTCTTTCGTGCTTCTGTTTTATTTTAGTTTGTTGTTAGTTATCATGTTTTAGATATGTGGCAACCAACTTCGGTCTCATAACGAGTCATGGACCGAACCAAAACGGAACTTTCTCTTAAACTCAAGATTTTACAAATAAAACCCCAATTTGAATTCAAATTTAGTTTATGTTACTTTCATTTAATATTTAGTTTTGGACACATCACCGAATCCTAAAGTCATTTACTTCTCGGATTCACTTGTTAAAAAAGGACCGGCTCGTCTATTTCATCATCGCTAAATTTCCATGTGAGTAATCACACTCCCCCCTTTTTACGCTTTAATACTTCTGGGGGGTGGCATGCGTACCATATTCAAACCCACATATTTTATGACCTCATTACTAAACCCACAATTCAACATTTTATGTTCATATGAATATTTGCTCGATCTTTGTTTATGCCTCAAATTAATTACGTGCACGAGTGTTTCTTTTTATGTTGTTGTTAAGCCTCAATAAGTATGATCAAATGCACCCCTATCTATTTTAGCCTTGTGCTAGTAGAATAGGGCCTCATTCTCCAAGTATTTTGGTTGTTACCAAATAGAAATGAACCACTGTTGTTTACTTTACATTTACAATGGTTGTTGCATTATTCTATTTATACATGTGAATTGTGATTTTTGCCTCATTATATACATATATCAAAAACTAGTTTCTTGCTCACCAACATTCGTGTTGATGAAATTTATTTTTAAACATGCTACAGGTTTACATTTAGGTTACTTGTGAAGATTAAAGACTCATCACTTAGATTATACCTTTAGGATGTTTTAATAAATTTAATGGTGATGTAATTGTTTGTATTTTATCTTGAACAAGCTGTATATGTGATTATTGAATGAAATAACGAGTTAAGTATATATTGTCACTTCAATAGTGTCATAGTGTTCTTGAGCAATACGTTGCACCCCGGCATGTTCCGTCGCATTTGGTCAGGGTGTGACACCTTCTTTACCCACCGACTAGTAGAAGTGGTGCCCACATCAAGCCTATTCATTTCTTATAACATACCCATACAAGGTAGGGGTTCTGCCCGATTATTTTATTATGTATGGCTTAGACCCTAGTCAAGAGTATAGTCTATATTTCGATCAACTAATAAAAGAAATATTTTTTTCATAAGACGAGGGTATAAATAAAATATTATTTATTTACGATTATAAATATTTTACAATGTTTCTTAAAGAAGACGAAACTTAGTATATACGTTTCTTCATGAAGAAGAAATGTAAAACGTAGTGTTTAAATGATAACACCTCTTGGACTAAAGGTCCAAGTATTTTATAAAAAAAACTGATTATCAATGTAATTATTATGCAAACAGACTAAAGGTCTAAATCTAGATCGTTTATCTAGTATTTATAAAATTTTATTCTTGTACTATAGGTCCCAAGAAACATACATTTGTAAGACATACATATCATAAAAAGGTGAATGCGTCTAAACGCTTTACAAACGTGAATACGTCCAAACACTTTACAACTTTATAAATCGAATCATTAATTGTGTACATGGGATTATTTATCCCTAAAACAATATAAACAAAGGTAATCGATGGCCCTTAGGTTGTTATATACGTTTATCTAGATCCTTACATATGCGGATAGACGGTGGGCACACCACACCATGCCTCCGCCACGTTGGGTCGTACCTAGGTAATGTTAAAGTGGGGATTATCTTGTGTATATTGGTAGTAGCAAAGTTATCTCGAACGTTGCGGTGTTTGTTGAGAGGTTTTGAGTAAAGCTGGAGTTTGTAATTGTTATTCAATTTTCAGAACTAGATTAATTCCTAAGCCACGTTGGGCCGTGATCTAAGTTATGTCTTCAGGGGATACTGACTATTAAAAACATTTGTGTCAATGTGTTCACCAGCATGCGTTGTTGACGTATTTTATAAACTGTTTTACAAGTATCAACATGAGATGTTTGGAGATGATGGATAGCCGTTAGACGATCTGATGGCTCAGATGACGTTTTTGATATTAAAATAATGTAATTATGGTTTTTTTGTTCAAACACTTTTTGTAAAAACTAACGGGTGTTTAATCCTCGTCTTTTGAAATATATGAATATTTAAATAGAGACTTCCACTTACAACCTTAAACTTTGATATATTTACAAAATAGGTACCAACTATTGGTCACAATTCTAGGCCGTAAATTGGGGTGTGACAGGTTGGTATCAGATTCATCGATCTTAGCGAATTAGGTATTTAATTGATGTGTTGTAAAACACACTTATTTTCCGCACAATTTATCATTGTTTTAGTCGCTTTTATATATAATATTTAATGTTTCTTAACTTACTTTAGTATGGTCTTACACAATTATATATTTTTAAAGAATAGAAAACCGAGTTTTTGCAAGACTTAACGGGCCTTTTTGATCAAATCTTGAAAAACCAAGTTGAAGCCCGACCCAACCCACTAGTGGAAACCCTTACATGTTATTATATATTATAACATAAAAAAAATAAAACCCTAAGCTCGACCTTAATTCCGAACGGTAGGAAGAGATGAAAAAAAAACAAAACATTAAACCTAAAGTTTTGTTTTCGTATGAGGAATCACAAGGGAGCAAATCACAAAAAATTAATATAAGTGTGCGGCCAAAGTAGTAATAAGCAGCAACAAGTGGAAAAGAAGGAAAAAGAAATAATATAAGTGTGGTTAGTCTTGGACTTCCGATCGCAGGCCACCATCAAAAGAAATAAAAGAAAAAAATATATATACAACTCAAGCCTTGGAAATGGTCCGATCGTAGCTGCAGCAAGGAGGTCGTAGGACAGCAGCTGGGTTAACTTTTCTCACCTATCTCAGCCACATTTGATAGTATAACACTCATAAACTTTGGTTTTCTTGTTTATGTTCATAACTATTTTGAGTTTTAGACATTGTTTTCTTCTTTCAAGAATTGCTAGAGATGAGTTTTGCTACAAGTTATTTTGATTCTTTTGTTATTATGTGTAGCTAAACTATTTGAACTACCTAGGTTGAGATGAATATTAATTTGTTTGACGGTTTATTTGGTTTTAATTGATCACATGACGTATTATTATTGAAAAGCTTTATATAACTCGATCTTTGATGTGTTAAATTATTGTTTTTATATAATTATTGCTTGTGATTCCGTGTATTACTTTAATTGATTGATTTTGTGTCGTTCGGTTAGGGTTCTACATTTGGGTCATAGACTTGGTTTTTTTTTATCAATTTGTGGTTAGTACTACCATTGAGAGGTAATAGGAAGTCGGTCTGTCTCGTATCTTTATTCGGTTAGATTAGAATTGCGCGAGAGAGAGTTTTGGTCTTTTCCGGTTTAGTTTTGCGTGCAAATATGTGTCTTAGATCGAGTTAGATTTTGTTACCCCTTTATCCCTAGGATTGCTAGTACCAATTTTAAGCGGGTTTTGTGTCGTTGAGTCCGAGAGGAGATGCGTCATTAGGGTACCTTAGTAATCTTTTATCCGGTACATTTATGCAATATTCTTAGATTTGTGAGGGTTAGTTGGTGAGACCGAGAGGTGATCTATCAAACTTTAATGAGCCTTAGTTGATTATTTTAAGATCCCGGTGTCGTGTGATTAGTTTGTTCCATTAACTGTTGAACTGTTAATAGGATTCTTGCTTAGGTAGTCATTTCTCCATATTTGTTAAAAATCCGTTAAGTTTCGTTAAGTGTTTCAGTTAGTCTCGTTAAGTTAAGTTAGTTTAAATTAATTAAAATAAATTAAAAAATTATAAAGTCAATTAGAAATCTTTTAGGTTAGGATTTAGAATAGGGTTTATAATCTGAGCCGTTCTCACGTGACTTCGAGTTCGATATCCGGACTTTTCTTTTCTTTGCTATACGCGATCGGTACACTTGCCGTTTGTGTGAACTAGGATAATTTATTTGGTTTTTTAAAGCTTAGTTGCGATTCGTGTTTTATATATATATATATATATCTGCACATAAATTTTTTGGCGTTGTTACCGGGGTTACGGTTTGAGGCGATTAGAGAACGACCCGAGTTTGGGGACTTACCTGTTTCCTTTTTCTTGCTTATTTGTTTTTATTATTTTAAGTTTAATTTTAGTCTAGTTAATTTTAGTTTTTCTTTTTAGTCGTATGCGTCCTAGCCGCTCTCAAGGACCGCCGAAACTTGAAACGTCTGACGATACCGATAAAGTCCAGCCCGAGAGAGAGCGTTCTGTTTCACCGACATGTTCTTCTTCTTCTTCTTCTTCTTCTTCTTCTTCTTCCTCTTCTGCATTTGCTAGGGATAGGAACATGGGCGACCAACCACCTAGGAAAGTAGTAGCTGAATATGGCAGGCCGACAACGAATCCTCATTCAAGCATCACTTTACCGAACGGTGCCGCCACTGGAAACTGGTCCATTCTTGCCCACGTCATGCAACTCATCAAAACCGCACTCCAATTCCAAGGGCTAGAGAGCGAAGATCCTTCAAACCACATCGACATGTTTGTTCAAATCTGCGAAACTTTCAATATCGGCAACATGAACGATGAAGCCATCTATCTCCATTTTTTTTCCTTCTGACTTGCTGGCAAAGCCCACAAATGTCTGAATTCACTACCTGCTCGATCCATCACCACTTAGGCGGGGCTTCAAGGGAAATTTATGACCAAATTCTTTCCACCATCTAAATCCGCTCGACTCCGTGAGGAGATTTGTTCCTTTCGCATGAGGTCCGACGAGTCTTTCGAGGAAGTTTGGGAAAGATTCAAGGACCTTCTTCTTAGTTGTCCTCATAATGGTTTAGATAAGTGGATGCTCATCGAGAAATTCTATAATGGAGCCACACAACATGTGAGAGAGATGTTGAACCAAACTGCTAACGGGAACCTCCTAAAGAATAAAGATCCTGATGAGTGTGTCGTCATATTTGATGATCTAGTAGCGAGCTACGAGGGGCATGGGGGCAGAAATTCTTTCACGTCATTGAGAGGAGTACATCAGGTCAAATGAATACTAGCATGCAAACGCAGATTGATGCTTTGAACAAACTCGTTAGAGATCTTTCCATTAAGAGCATCGGGAAGTATGAGGTTTGCCGAGGGGTCACGACACCATTGACTGTCCTGTTAAGCCGGGTAGTAACCAGGAGGAGGATGACTTCGTCAACAACCCCTTGAGATATCAAAACCCCTCATACGGCGAGAACACTGGCTGGAGAAATCAGAATAACTATTGAGGCGGACAAGCCAGTGGCAACCAATCCCAATACCAAAACCAGCGTCAAGAGAATCTATTCGGGAAGTGGAGTTCAGGTCAGGAGAGTTCAGAACAAGCGAGGAGAGAGGAGAAGAAAGCCTCACTGGAGGAGATGATGGCTGAGCTGCGGAAGCGAGATGAGAGGAACTGAGTGACAAATGAGGCGAAATTTGCGGACCACGATACTATGTTGAAGAACCAAGCCACGTCTCTAGCTAAACTTGACCGTCACGTCGGAGAGATTGCCAACCAGTTATCCGAGAGAGCACCGGGTTCACTACAGAGTAATACCGAGAAAAATCCGAAAGGGTTCGCCAAAGCGGTAACTACTTGAAGCGATGCAAGAAGAGAAATAGAGGATGATCCTTCGAGATTTATCACACATGCGGTCGATGAAGAGGAGCAGGTAGACGAGAAGATCCAGATGGAGCCTCCTCCGGCCGAGGCACACCAGCAGACTATTCCAGTGAGTACGAAGCCGGCCGATAAACCTTCATCATCATATAACCCAACTTTCAAAGTCTAAAAACCCAAATTGCCTTATCCTGAGAGACTTCGATCTGACAGAAACGTTAAGCAAAACTCCAAGTTCCTCAAAATTCTCAAGCAGCTTCAACTGAACATTCCTTTCTTTGAGGCGCTTACTCAAATGCCCAAATATGCCAAATTCCTCAAGGACATTCTTTCCAATAAGGAGAAGTTAGCTGAGGTATCTTCTATTCCGTTGAGTGTTGGGTGCTCTGCAGTATTGCAGAGCAAGTTTCCTGAAAAGGTGGATGATCCTGGGAGTTTCACAATTCTCTGCATCTTAGGCGACGATACGGTTCGACATGCTTTAGCCGACCTTGGGGCCTGCATCAATCTCATTTCTTATTCTACGTTCAGTAAGTTGGGTCTTGGATAAGCGAGGCCAACCCGAATGAGTATCCAACTTGCTGATCATTCCGTGAAATACCCACGAGGGGTGGTTGAGAACATGCTTGTTCGTATCGACAGTTTCATCTTCCTGGTGGACTTTGTCATTCTGGATATGAATGAGGATGATAGTGTCCCGATCATTTTAGGCCGACCATTCCTTGCCACCGCACATACGTTGATCGACATCCGTGAGGGAAAATTATTCTAAAAGTTGGGGATGATAACGTCACCTTTGACGTAAGACAGTCACTCAAGCACCCCAAGTTGGCAGACGACTCCCTGTTTTTCGTTGACACCATCGTATCACATGTGCGAGAGTGTTTCACTAACATCTATGGAGGACCTACCTTGGACCCACAGATCCATGATAGGGAGATTTCAGAGGTTGAGATTGTTTCCATGACCACTCAACCATTGATGGATAACATCGTGTCACTGCCCCTAAATTCAGAGTCAGCTGTTGAGATCATGCGATATGATCTGAGAGACCGACCTTCCGTTGAGAGCCCTCCTCCTTCCTTAGAACTTAAGGATCTACCCGATCATTTGGAGTATGCATTTATGGACGATGCGAGGAAGCTACCCTTCATCATTTCATCTGCCTTGACGGAGGTCAAGAAGTTGAAGTTGTTGAAGGTGCTGAAAAGGCATAAAGAGGTGATAGCATGGAAGATTATCGACATCAAAGGGATTAAGCCCTCGTTCTGCACTTATAAAATCCTCATGGAGGATAATTTCAAATCCGTCGTTCAGCCTCAATAGAGGCTTAATCCAAAAATGCTAGATGTCGTTAAGAAAGAAATCATCCAACTCCTTGATGCAGGAATCATATTTCCCATCTCTGATAGCGCCTGGGTGAGTCCGGTCCAAGTGGTTCCAAAGAAGGGTGGCCTGACCGTCGTCACCAATGACATGAACGAGCTTATTCACACTAGGACCGTGACTGGTTGGAGAGTCTGCATCGACTACCGCATACTAAACGACACCTGTCCCTACGGCACGTTTGCCTATAAACGCATGCCTTTTGGACTCTGTAACGCTCAGCTACTTTCCAACGATGTACGGTGGCGATCGTTCACGACATGATCAGGGATTCCATGGAGGTCTTCATGGACGATTTTTCTGTCTTCGAGAATTCTTTCGATCATTGTCTCTCCAACCTTGATAGGATGATGGCTTGTTGCGTTGATACCAACCTAGTCCTAAACTAGGAGAAGTGTCAGTTCATGGTATGCGAGGGAATTGTTCTTGGACATAGGATCTCGAGTGCGGGGATCGAGGTCGATCGAGCTAAAATTGAAACCATTCTAATCTTCCCCCGCCCACTTCTGTGAGATCCATCCGTAGCTTGTTAGGTCATGCTGGTTTCTATCGCCGGTTCATCAAAGATTTCTCGAAAAGTGCGAGACTGATGACCAAGCAACTAGAGAAAGACGATCCATTTGTCTTATCTGAACAGTGTATCGAGGCATTTGATCTTCTAGAAGACAAACTCGTTAACGCCCCGATCATGATTGCCCCCGAATGATCTTTGCCATTCGAATTGATGTGCGACGCAAGCGACTATGCCATAGGAGCAGTGTTTGGACACCGGAAGGAGAAGCACTTCCACCCGATCTACTATGCGAGCCAAAACTTTAACACTGCTCAGGGGAATTACACCACCACCGAGAAAGAGTTGTTAGCTGTAGTGTTTGAATTTGATAAGTTTAGGTCCTATCTTGTTCTGTCCAAAATAGGCGTGTGAATGGATCATGATCCCATTCTTTATCTTTTTAGAAAGCAGGACGCTAAGACTTATCTCATCTGATTTATCCTGCTGCTTCAAGGGTTTGATATCGAAACCCGTGATAAAAAAGGGGCCAAGAATGTAGCGTCCGATCACTTGTCACTTCTTGAGAGAGCCGAGATTTGAGATGTTGGGGTCAACATCAATGACCACTTCCCTATAAAGAATCTCATGTTTGTTAGAGCCCAGGATGACGGTTACCCGTGGTTTGCCGATACCGCGAATTTCCTCGTCGATGGTTCCCTCCCTAGGAGGATGTCTCACCAGCAAAAGAAGAAATTCTTTGTTGATGTAAGGTTCTACATCTGGGACGACCCATTTCTTTTTCGTATAGGTGTTGATCAGCTAGTGAGGAGATGTGTGGTTGTTGAAGAGGGTTGGCGAATTTTGAGCCACTGTCGTGAGGGACCGACAAGTGGTCACCATGGTGTTGTTCTTACTGCTAAGAAGGTCCCCGATTCAGGATTCTATTGGACTTCGATTTTTAAAGATGCCCATGCGTTCGTTAAAAGTTGTGACCAATGCTGGGGTGTTGTTAACATCTCATCCCGAAATGAGATGCCCCAAAATGCTATTCAGGTTTGCGAGGTTTTTGACATTTGGGGTATTGATTTTATGGGCCTGTTCCCATTGTCTAGAGGGAACAAGTATATACTTGTGGCAGTTGATTACGCCTCCAAGTGGGTCGAGGCCAGAGCCTTGCCCACTTACGACGCCCGAGTTGTAGTGAGATTTCTGAAAAATCTTTTCTCTCGTTTTGGTGTACCGAAAGCCTTGATCAGCGATCGAGGTACTCACTTTTGCAACGCGCAGATGGAGAAGGCGTTGGAACGCTATGGGGTCACTTATCGGCTTGCGACTGCCTACCACCCACGGACTAGTGGACAGGTAGAGGTGAGTAATCGGGGCATTAAACGCATTCTTGAGAAGAAGGTTGGGATAAACCGAAAGGATTGGTCTAACAAATTAAATGATGCTTTGTGAGCTTTCTGTACAACGTATAAAACTCAGACCAGTTCCACACAGTTTCAGATGATTTATGGGAAAGCCTGTCATCTGCCTGTTGAGTGGGAGCCCCGTGCCTCTTGGGCGCTTCAAACAATTTACCTCGATCTTTCATCCGTGGGCGAGAATCGTTTCCATCAGTTGCATGAGTTAGAGGAGCTGCGGGATCATGCATATGCGCATTGATATAGTTATATGCAGCGGACAAAGGAACTGCACGATCGTAAGTTGAATGGTAATAAGAAGTTCCGATTATGGTTATTTCTGGAAAAGCTGAATTTCCGATGGTCAGGCCCGTTCACCATTACTGAGGTATTCCCATATGGCACATTTGAGATTGATGACGAAAGTGGGAAGTTCAAGGTGAACGGTCACAGGTTGAAGCACTACATAGGGGAGAAAGTTGCAGAGCAGACGGCTGAGGTCTTGTACCTCAATGCCTTTACTGATGAATAGGCGTGATGGAGGGATCAGGCTGAGGACCCGTTAAACCAAGCGTTCTCGGGAGGCAGCCCGAGTTTTCGTTTATCTGTCTTTTATTTTTATTACTAAGGATCCACCCGATTGAAGACGCCCGTACTCAATCTCCATTCGAGCAGCTGATTTTGAGGGCATTCTATTTGTCTTTATTTGTAATAAAAAAATAAAAAAATAAAAAAATATATGATTGGCTAAATTTCTTTGTTATACCTAGGTTAGATTATTATTGTTCGGTTTTGATGAGTTAAATAGATTGTTTGATTAATATGACTTTAATTGCTATTGAAAGTTTGGTTTAATGATGAAATAGGTTGTGTTTAGTGGTTGCCATATTTTTGATATTATCTCATAATCCCGTGCATCGATTAATTGAATTGGTTTTGATTGATTGTTGCATGTTCAAGTCTTTACTCTGTGTTTAGATTTTGTTTGCGGTAGGTACAACCGTAGGGTTTTGTTGAGATTGTTCATTGATTTAATTCAGTGGGTAAGTACCTTCTTAGAGACCGAGAGGTGATAGGAAGTAAAGTCGTCTCATTGCTTTTGCTTGTTAGGATTAGGATTGTGCGAGAGTGGGTTTGATTCTTGTTGGGTTTGGGTTTGTGAGTGATTAGTTGATCTAGTTTATGTTAAACCAAATTGTTCCTCTATCCTTGGTTGCATAGTATTCATTTCCATTAGGGTCGTGTGTCGGTGAGTCCGAGAGGAGAGTCGACATTAGAACACCTTAGCATTCGTTTCCCGATTTGTTCTTAAAGTCAATTAAGTGTAAGTTAGGGTTTGCTAGTGAGACCGAGAGGTGATCTATCTTTCTTGAGCGAACCTTAGTTGTGTCATCTTTAGATATCTGTGTCGTGAGATCATTCAATACATTAGCTTGTTAAACCGTCAATTTTATTCTTACCTAGGTAGAGGTTTTCTCTATTGTCAGTCATAGTCGTTAAATTTCATTAAGTTCCAGTTAGTTTCGTTAAGTCAAGTTAAGTTAAGTTAGTTTAAATTAATTAAAATAAAATAAAGTAAAATAAAATCAAATAAATATTATTAGGTAGGACATGGATTAAGGTTTATAATCTGAGCGGTTCTCACGTGTCTTCGAGTTCGATATCCGGACTTTCCCTTTCTTTGCTATACGCGACCGGTACACTTGCCGGCTGTGTGAATTAGGATTAAGTTGTTTGGTTTTTTAAAGCTTAGTTGTGATTCGTGTTTTATTTATTTATATATTTTCGCACATCATTAATCTTACCTAAGCTTTAATCAAGGGATAAGTTTCAATATATTTATTTATTATATTATAGGGATAAGATAGGTTGTTACTCTTTCCTATCCCTCATCATTCTAAATCTATTAGATGTCGTTCTAAAACTATATGGATACATTTTGCAAGGAACGTGTCAGGTTCGATTTATCACTATAAACCTTGTAACCAACAACTTAATGTTGACAAGATGGTTACAAATATGCTTATGTTAAAACCCAATGAATACTAAGGCGGAATCAATAGTTGTAATAACTCAGTTTTTCCATATATTATACCCGACCCGTTTTTATATTCGGTAAATTTTATCCATAAAAATATCACGTTTATCGAATAAGTTGTGTTATACTTAATTTTTTAATTATATTTAATTATTTTATATAAATTAACTTTCAATATATTCAACTTTAACCCTAAACTAAACTATTATCCAAGTTTGTTTCCCTCTCCATTCTCTAAGGACCTTTATGCAAAATTTGTGCTATATTATTATATTATTATCCAAACCCAATTACACAACCCATATCCATAAACCAAACCCGTAACCGCAGCCCGTATGATAACTTGTGCCTAAATCCTCATTCTATAATCGAATTTGATTTTGTAAGATCATTGTAATATAATCTGTGACTCCAACGACGAAGTTAACTAGGAAACGAAGTTAACTAGTGATACGTATTGATCTTATATTATGGCCGACGTAAATCGTTTATCAAAACATATCATAACGAACATTATAGTTCAATTGAACCTGTAGTAACAATCCATATACCCTCGCCATCATTAACCGCTAAACAAGTTGGATTAAGATCATCTAAAGCCCCCATTTTGAGCCCGTTTTTGGCCGTCAGCCTTCTCTCGTTCATCAATTCTGAACCATACGAGGTATTTAAATCACGCAACATGATCGTTTGGATCAGTATTACGTTTACCCTAATCTTAATTGAACCAAAACATGTCGGATTTACGGATTGTGATTTCTAGGGTTCATAGGGGATTTGGGTTAAATTAGTTACTGTATTTAATATTTAGTTTTCATCCTTTACTCAATCAATCAGTTAGTCCAGTTGGTTTGTTCTATTTGTTGATATCTAGTGGTCACGGGTTCGAACCCGGCCACCCTGATCTTTAGATTTATTTTATTTTTTATAATTGTTTTTGATTAATTATTATAATTAGTTTTAATAAATGATAAATTATATTAATTATTAGATAAACATTATTTTATTAAAACGGACATCTTGGTGTATGTTTTTTTTTGTCAAACCTTGTTAAAAGTTTTTGGTTACATATATATATATATATATATATATGCATGTATTATAAGAATATATTTGTTTTAACAATAATAAATCATTTTTACTTTATTAAAACCAGACACCAATATTGGTATTTTCTCATCGTTGAACGTCTTTATAAATTTTTTATATTAATTTTCTATATGTATATTATATATTCAATAAACGTAGTAAATAGATTCCCCTTAAAAGATTTAAACAAAATGTTTATTTACATCTTACTACATATTACATTAAACTAATTACACATTATCTATTTATTTATATATTAGTATTTTATTTATTCAAATAATTAAAAGTATATCTCACTTTATATTTAATTAAATTATTTTATTTAATTTGTATACTTAATCATTTATTTATTTAGATTTTATTATTTCAACATCTTATATTATTTAATCAATCGTTCAAATCTATAATATTATAATGTCAATTATAACTCAAATCCCATCAAACTCTTAATTTATTAAATCATGTTATATCTTTATATCAATCTTATTACCATTATTTAACTAAGAATCCTTGACGATATAGCCCGAAGGATTTATCTTTCTCACATCATCACTTATATTTCGTTCATCCGATAATGTGAGTATCACATTCCCCCTTTTACTCTTATTTTTACCATTTTGGAGACGTATGTTTTACTATTTATTTTCTTTTATCTAATACGCAAATAATTGCAACTGTTTGTCACTTGTATTTAACAATTTATACCTTACTTCTTATATGCTTATATGCCCTATTTGAATCGCATTCAGTGAGGTCCAACATAATCTCATTACATTATGATCATACGACAATCGTAATAGCCATGGTCCAGTTTATCTGGCATCTTGCTCATCGATAACTCATTTACTTGCTCATTGGTTGAATTGCTAACCTCATTTGTCACTGTTGCATTTTTATGTATTATTATATACACACAAAATTTGGTGTGCTACTCACTCAACCTAGTGTTGACAAACCGTTTGTATTTTTAATGCATATGCAGGTCATCGTGTGATGTGATGTTTAAGCTGTTTCGAAAGAAAAATTTAGGATTGCATGCTTGAGAGAATAAACGAGATTTTGAACTTTGATATATTTGTTTTGTTTTACTTATTTGAATTATGGATTTTTGTAACATCCTAAAATTTATCTTAATAAATAAAAAGGAATTTTGTTTGTTAATGTATGTTAATATTTAATTAAGATTAATAGATAAAGAGTATGGGCTTGGGTGAGAAAGATGGAATAAGGGTGGGATGGGCTTTAGGTCCATGGGCCTTAGAGAGTATAAATACTCCCTTAAACCTCTCTAAAACCCTAAAACTCATTTCTATCTTTCATAATTCCCCTACACACTCCAAAACACACACATACACTACCCTATTCAAGGCCGCAATCAAAGAAGAAGATCCAAGGCAAAAACCAAGCTAAATCTTGATAAATCTTAGCTATACAAACAAGATACAAGATTGTAGTTCATAACCAAGCTAAACCGTAACATAAAAACGAGTAAAGGTACGTTCTTTATCTTTAAAGATTATGTTTTTATGAACAGTTTGCCATGAGACTTAACCCTAGAGTAGATCGGGTGTGGATGGTTCATAAAGTGGTAAACTTGATGTTTAAAAATGGACTTAACGAACTCTTGGATATATATACGGCTCAAAAGGAAACCCTAGATCAAGCCTTTGAATGTTTTAAACCCATAACGGTTCAAACTTTAGGGCTAAGCGGGTTGAGTCTTGGCCGAAAATGGAAACAGGAACGTGTATGGGTTAATACTGAACCATAATAGGGGTTTAAAGGTTAATACAAGTAAAGATAATGATAATAAAAGGACTGAATGTTTTGATGAGTTATTATGAAACCCTATATGTACAATCTCTGTAACTTTGATGATTATAATGTTAGTTGATGAATTAAAACCTTAGGGATGACATAAACATGTTAGGGTTTGAGTTTTGATAACAACAGTTTGCTGACAGATTCGTTCTTGTTGATTTATTGGTTTGTAACTTGATAATAAACGATTATTATTGATCAATTATTGATTCTAGGATAGAGTATTCTGCGTCTAGTTTCCAGAAAAGTAATCTTCGTAATTTTTGGACAAGTTTTGAATAGTTTTTATGATTTTACAAAAACATGTGTCAAAGCTGATGCGGGGATTCAAATTCTAGTTTGTCTTCCCGACATCATTACTTGAGATCAACAAAGCCAAATGAGTTGGTTCCACTTCTGTAACTTATAATTATGAGTCTAAAAGACAACCCAGTTGGCCTTGCACAATTTGGATAAATGAGTTGAGAGAACCATGAAACAACTTTTTGTTGCGCAATCTTCTGAACTGTTGGTACCTATATGCATTGATTGAATTGTTGTGAGTTTTGTAAGCATGAGAAAATATAATAAAATTTGTTTGAGAAACCTAATTATTATATGTTACTGTGGTAAATTTTGTATAATTTTTCATTAAGTTTTACTTAGTGAATAAAATAGATTTTTACATGCCATAATTTGTCTCATGAACTGAATGATCATAGGTAGAGTTGTATGATGAATATTTGGTTTATTTGCCAGGATATGATGTGTGGATACATGTTAAGATTTTTTTGGTATAGTGTACATTACATATTATCACCAAAGAGTCATCGTGTCAAGTTTGTGTTTGTGTGTGAGCCCATACTTGGGTTTTAGAGTCATGTGTTGTTGAACACATTCTCATTACTTAAACAGTTGTATTAGGTAACGATTAGCGAGTCAAGTGCATCCTTTTGGTTTTGAGAAAAGTATATTATAATCGACACCAGGTGATTTCATGCATTTTCCGTACTTATTTTCTGGATTGAAAACACAAACTCTTTTTGTATACTTGTTTTCTGGATTGAAAACAAAAAAACACTTCTCATAGTTTTTTGGATTGAAAACACAACTATTTTTGTATACTTGTTTTCTGGATTGAAAACACACCATTTTCCTATACTTATTTTCGGGGAGAAAACATGGATATACTTACATACAGGTTTTCTGGAGGAACGCAGTGACTTGTTTCGGATTTATGTAGTTTCTTATATATCACAAGATTATACTAGATGGCCTTATATCATTTAAAGTTTGTTGGGTCTATAATTGATGGTCTGTACTTAATTAAGCTTGGTTTTGGGATTTGTATGTAAACCAATATCCTCATGGATTTCTGTGGGCATTGGGCTAGATGTTGGCCTTATGTGTTGGTTACCCTATATATAGAACATGTTGCATAAGGTTTAGAGTTAGTTGTTGATTCGAGTTTTGGCCGTCTAGCATAGCTTGTGTGTTAGACGAGTATTGTAAGTGATAGTGCTTAAGCACCCGACGTTAATAATAACGTGTGTTTTGAAGCATTCCTTTGCGTTCTTCGTGTTCTTGTTATTTGTTCTTGAATCATTTTGTGTTGGATTTCTGCACCAACATCAAGATCAATTGATATCATATTGAAAGATCATCCATGGGACTTACAACTGGTATCAGAGTCTTAGACCTATTCAGGCTCGTTATTGTGATATTAACGGATTCAAGATATAAGGGGTTAGTTGGTTTTATTGACTTCTGGTGAATTCTTGATTGAAGAAGAAGAAGAAGAAGAAGAAGAAGAAGAAGAAAATGTGTTATTTTTGGTCAAGGATTTGGTTAATTCGGAAATAAGTTTGAATCCCATAATTTACGGGATTCAGTTGGTGGTGAATCTAAATCAATTTCTTTGTTCTCGTCCTCTGACCAAGTGTTTTCGGCCTAGTCTGCTCGTTGTCGGCTTGTAATCAGTGTACTCGGTCAACTGTATTGGTTCTCGGTCAATCCTGGTTCTCAGTCAACTTTCTCTGGTTCTTGGTCAACTATATTGGTTCTCGGTCAACCCTGGTTCTCGGTCAAAGATTTGGGTTTTCGGTCAAATATTTGTGTTCTCGGTCAAATCTCGTGGTTCTTGGTCAACACAGAACTGTGAACATATTTGGGCTTTGTGTATTGGACTTTAGAGTTTCTCTAGATTAAAATTACCTTTGGACTAATTGAACTAAAATCGAACAATTAACTAATGGTAATGTGTCATCCAATGCCTCACTCCGTCAAGAACTGGACTCTATAATGGGGACCACCACTCGTGTGCCTCGTGTTATGTCTCATGAGGGGTTTAGCGAATGGAAGTTTCGATTCGAGAAGTATGTTAAGATGAAAGATGCCAAAATATGGAGAAGTATTGTTAGGGGACCTCATAGAATCACTTATCAACGTGAGAACTCAACTGAAGTTATTGTAAAGCCTATTGCTTTGTATGATGATGATGATCTTGCTAAAGTTGAGGAGGATGAAAAGGCACTCTCACCTGAGATTGCCCTGGGTTTTAGAGAATTGCAATCTACCAAGGAGTTGTGGGAGGCGTTGATTGAGTTGTATGAGGGAAACGAACACATGAAGAGAAGTCGCCAAGACCTGCTGCGTCATAAATTCAATATGTTTAATCATGTTCTGGGAGAGTCGTTGGAGACTCTGCTTCAAAGGTTCATAGCCCTGGTGACTAAGATGAGATCTGTAAGTATCTATCTAGTAACTTCTAAAATAAACAAAAAGTTGGTGAATTCATTGCCTAAAAGTTGAGATATGAATGTTGCTGTTATCAAGAAAACTAAATATCCCAACAGAATGTCTATTTCCGAGATGATGGCTACTATTAAGGCATGTTACATGGATGACAAGCAACATGCAATAAATCATGCAAACTCTTATAGTGCAGCTGAGTACAACGTTGCTTCCAACAATGTCCTCATCTCACAAGACAGTTTCTCAATGTTCAAGGCCACTCAGCAACTTCCACCTCAAGGAAATTTCCAAATGTTTAAATCCATACAGGGCCAATCATTTTCCATTCCATCTCAACCAGCTCCAGTGTTCTTCACTAAGTCTGCTCAATCGACTACTAAAAATAGTAAATCTCTATCATCTGGCGCTGCTCCTGGTCAGAACTCCAGTCAGATTCCCTCCATCCCAAAAGAAACTCAAGAGAACATAGCTCTATTGGCGAGGTTCATGAACTGCTACAATGCATTCCTAGCTGGAGATTTGGTTCAACCTATAGTTGCTGATGAGCTTGATCAGATCCATCCTGATGATGTTGAAGAAATGGATATCTCTTGGCAAATCGCCGTGGAAATATTTCGGGCTAAGAAATTCACTAAAAGGACGTGAAGAAATAATTGGAATATACCAAATAATTAAAAGGTGCGTTTCAACAAGGACACTCTGAGATGCTACAACTCTCACGAGCCAGGTCACTTTGCTCGTGAATGCACTAACCCAGCAAAGGAAGGAAACACGAAAACAGCACTGGTTCCGGTCGGAAATGCTAGAGGAGAAGTTGGGGGTAGTTCGGGAAATGGTGAGAGAGGTTTAGTTTCTCAACAATTATCTTGGGCTGATCAGATGGCTACTCTCAACATCAAAAATCAGACCGCCAACTTTGCTCATGTTGAGGACACTGAGGAAGATAATGCTGCTGAGGATCAAGTTAAGGAACTTCAATTTGCATTCATGGCTTTCAGTCCTCCCGGCTCATCTGAGATAAGTTTTCAATCATGTTCTCAAGATTGCATTGATAAAATAAATTTATATAAGCTCCACAATGATAACTTGATTAGGGACATGGAAAGAGTAAATTCTGAAAACTTTAAACTTAAGAAAAATGAAAAAACATACCTAAACAAAATAGAAGCACAGAAAAAGGACATCTCTAAGCTTAAATCTGATTTCAGTATAAAAAGTTGTCACCACCTTGATGCCAAACAAGAAATCACTAAACTAACTGCTAAATTGGAAGCCTCCAAGTTTGAAATTTTGAATCTAACTAGTAAATTTGAAAGGGCTGAACTAGACCTTAAGAAATTCGATGGTTCCAATAAAGTAGTCAATTCAATGATTGAAAACCAATTATGGGGGAAATAAAATGAAGGTGAGGGTATAGGATATAGTCAGGTACCCCCACCATATAATCACAACTACACTGGTCTTCCTCTTACCAAGGAGCAGGAAGAAAAGGTTAAAGATATGAAATATGGGAAACCTGATAATACTGAGACGGTTGACTCAGTAAAGACCGTTGCGTCTACTTCAAGGGTGAACGATACTAATGTATTTGCCTCATGTGCAGATGAAGTAATCATTAAGGATGAGACTGATGAGGATGATGACCCGGGTGTTTCAAATAATAAAGACATTAACTCAAACGTTTCTTTACATTTACCTGTTTTGAATTATGTTATTCTGACTGTTTGTGTGGGCTCTGGCTATAAGAGCAAGGATTCTTGTGCTGTTGATTCTGTTAAGACTTTGAATTCTAATAATGTTGTTCCTAATGAACCTAAAAATTCAAAAAATTCCAACAAGTATTCACCGCCTAAATTTGTCAAAGAGGGATGCTCTAATGACAAACAAGGTGGTGAACATCATGCTAGGCAAGCTGGTCCACACAATAGGTCCAGACAAGGAGTTGGCCAAAATAATTTCTATGTTAAAACGTCAAACTTGTTTTAATTGTGGCACTCTCGGTCATATTGCCAGAAATTTTCCACATCGTCCATATGTTGCTTATTATGGATTTTATCAGAGGAATATGCCTTACATGTCTCATAACACCTACAGGCAAAATTTCAGGCACTATCAGGCTAATCCCTCTGACAATGACTAGAATAGAAACAAATCTGGCAGGTTTAGTCCTCATCAGACCAAACCCAACATGTTTCATAAAGAGGGTAGAAAAGGTGCTTCGGTTTTCAGAACGAACACGAATTCGAAACCGAAACCAGTGAAAAGGACAAAATCGGTTGTTTCTAACCCTAAAAAACCGGAGATCAAGTCATCCATTCGTACATATAATGCTAAATCTTACAATGGTAGACATGAATGGTTGCCTAAATCTCATGTGAAAGAGACTTTTAATTCAATGTTAGAGGATCATAAGGACAAGTCATGGCAACCTGTGACAACTTTAGATGAGTCAGGATCACCCAGTGTAACTATGGACTGGGTACCAAAGTCTAACTAATCTCGCACATCGTGCAGGAACAGCTATGGAGGAATATCATCAGACCTTGGTATGTTGATAGTGCTTGTT
Source organism: Bidens hawaiensis (assembly GCF_021521415.1). Classification (NCBI taxonomy): domain Eukaryota; kingdom Viridiplantae; phylum Streptophyta; class Magnoliopsida; order Asterales; family Asteraceae; genus Bidens; species Bidens hawaiensis. The sequence continues at coordinate 108,836 of NW_027497498.1, read as the reverse complement.
CTAGGCACATGACAAGAGACATTTCCCAGCTACATGACATTCAAATTTTTAATGGTGGGTATATGTCCTTTGCGGGAGGAGAAAAGGGGAATATTACCCAAAAGGGTACTGTAAGTAACGGTGTTTAAAATTCGAAAATGTTAATTTTGTTCCAGAGTTGAAACACAGTTTGTTGAGTGTGTCACAAATCTGTGACAAAGGGTTCTCAACCCACTTTACTAAAAATGAGTGTTTGATTCTGAAACCTGGTATTATTATACCAAAAGATTGCATTCTTGTTCGATCACAAAGAAAATATAATGCTTATGTGATCGACATGAACAAAAATGTTTCTGATGAAATAACCTGCTTGTTTTCGAAAGTATCAGAACATAATGTCATACTTTGGCATCGTCGTCTTGGTCATGCAAACATGAAAACCCTGAACCGTCTTGCTAAAAATTATTTGGTACGTGGTCTACCCGTTAAAGATTTTGTTACTATTAAAAAATGTGTGGCTGGTGCTTTGGGTAAACATCATCGGAAAACTCACAAGCCAAAATTGATTAATACCATTTCATCTGTTTTTTAATTGCTTCATATGGATCTCTTTGGTCCGGTTCATGTCTTGAGTCTTTCTCACAGCTATTATTGTCTCGTTATTACTGATGACTACTCACGTTTTACTTGGGTGTTTTTGTTGTCAAATAAGAGTGAAACTGTAGAACTGATCAAGAGGTTCGTAGTACTTATGGAGAATTAGCTTAACCTGAAGCTGAAGGGCATTCGTTGCAACAACGGTATGAAATTCAAGAATTCCTTTTTGAATCATTTTTTCCCCAGAAAGAGGGGTGCTTCGTCAGTACAGCTCAGCTCGCACACCGCAACAAAATGGTGTGGCTGAAAGGAGAAACAGGACTCTTATCAAGGCGTCAAGGACCATATTGTGACTCCAAATTGCCATTATTTTTCTGGGCTGAAGCCATCAATACGGCCTGCTACGTTCAGAATCGGGTGATAATCAATAAGTCTCAAATTAAAACTCCATATGAGATTATCTATGGTCATAAGCCCACTGTTGCCCACATTAGAGCATTTGGTTGCCCATGTACTCTATTGAATCTTGAGTCAACTCCGAAATTTGGGGCCAAAGCTGACGATTGTTACTTCGTCGGTAATGCTAGTCGTATTGCCAACAGAGTATACAATAAGTCAACCAAGCAGATTATGGAGTCATATGATGTTCATTGGTTGGAAGAAAACGAGACCGATGACCGTGTTGGTCCTGACTGGCTGTTCGATTACAATGAACTTTTCAAACCATTCAACGAGCTTCCGTTTGCCAACACAGAAACCTCAGGGGATGCTACTGTAGACACTGAGAAAGAAGATCAGCATGCGGTGTCTCATATCTCTCCAATTTTAGATGATGATCTGACAAAACCACTTGATGCTACTCCGTCCATGCCTGTCAATCAAATAGAAAAGGATACTGCATCAGTTTCTTCACTAACTCCATCACAAAATACTTCAACAGTTGAGGGGGAGAGTCCTATTCGTCAAATTTTCGGGAACACTCTGTTTCCCGCTATCATTCCAAATGAACATGTGGCCAGTAATTCGTACTCACACAGTACGGCGGCTTCTAGGTGGAAGAATCCTCTCACTGAAGTAGATGAAAATTTTCGGGAACACTCTGTTTCCCGCTAGGATAGATGAAAATTTATCCTCTCACTGACTGGCTGTTCGATTACAATGAACTTTTCAAACCATTCAACGAGCTTCCGTTTGCCAACACAGAAACCTCAGGGGATGCTACTGTAGACACTGAGAAAGAAGATCAGCATGCGGTGTCTCATATCTCTCCAATTTTAGATGATGATCTGACAAAACCACTTGATGCTACTCCGTCCATGCCTGTCAATCAAATAGAAAAGGATACTGCATCAGTTTCTTCACTAACTCCATCACAAAATACTTCAACAGTTGAGGGGGAGAGTCCTATTCGTCAAATTTTCGGGAACACTCTGTTTCCCGCTATCATTCCAAATGAACATGTGGCCAGTAATTCGTACTCACACAGTACGGCGGCTTCTAGGTGGAAGAATCCTCTCACTGAAGTAGATGAAAATTTATCAAACCTATCTCCTACGGAGTTGTTCCCGAGCAACCGATTCCAACTAGAACTCAACGAAATCATCCAATAGAGAATGTAATAGGTCCTCTTGAAACAGGCGTTTCCACCAGAAGTCAGACTGGACACATAAACAATTGTCTATTCTCTTGTTTTATCTCTCAGATGAGCCAAAGTCGGTGGAAATGGCTCTTCAGGAACCAAGTTGGGTGGACGTTATGCCCGAAGAGTTGAATCAGTTTGATAAATTGAAGGTATGGAGATTGGTTGAATTACCGGAAGGAAAGAAAGCGCTTGATACGATATGGGTTTTCCGAAATAAGCAAGATGACTTGGGAATTATTGTTAGAAACAGGGCACGGTTAGTGGTTCGTGGTTTTTTTCAAGTTGAAGGGTTAGATTACACTGAACTCTATTCTCCCGTGGCTAGACATGAGGCCATTAGGATTTTTCTGGCTTATACGTTATACATGGGTTTCACATTATATCAGATGGATCATAAGACCGCGTTTCTGTATGGCGAGGTTAAAGAAGAGATTTACGTGGATCAGCCACCGAGTTTTGTAGATTCCAAGAATCCCAATCATGTCTACAAGTTAGATAAAGCGTTGTATGGGCAACATCAGGCTCCTCGGGCGTGGTATGCTATGCTGACAGCTCATCTTCTGGGTCATGGTTATAAACGAGGGACCATTGATCAAACTCTGTTCCTTAAAACTGTCGAGAAAGATTTGATTCTAGTTCAGATTTATGTGGATGACATTATCTTTGGATCCACCAGTGCTGAGTTGTCTGCAGAATTTGAAGAAGTAATGAAGAAATGATTTGAGACTAGTTCGTTAGGAGAAATGACAACGTTTCGGGGGTTACAGGTTTGTCAGAGCTCGACAGGAATTTTGCTGAATCAAGGGAAATATGTTGAAGATATGCTTGCAAAGTTTGAGTTTCATGATTCCAAGAGTGCTACCACTCCTATGGCGGAAAGGCCACTCCTGACGTCTGATCCGGAAGGGAGTCCCGTATATCAAACGTACTATCGATCGATGATCGGGTCCCTGATGTATCTCACCGCCAGTCGTCCTGACATCATGTTCGCTATCTGCCAGTGTGCTCGCTTCTAGGCTAACCCTAAACTCTCTAATTTAACTGTTGTTAAACGCATTTTTAGATATCTGAAAGGACAACCGAAGTTAGGTCTTTGGTATCCCAAGAACTCAGATTTTGATTTATATGCATTTGCTGATAGCAATTATGGTGGAGATGACATTGACAGGAAATCCACGTCTGCCGGTTGCCAGTTTTTGGGCGATCGTCTTATCTCATGGCAATGCAAGAAAAAACAAACGGTATCAACGTCAATTGCCGAGGCTGAATATGTTGTTGCATCAGCTTGCTGCTCACAAGTTATTTGGATGCAAAATCAATTGCTGGATTACGGTTTGGAATTTCTTGACACTCCTATTTTCTGTGATAATGATGATTCTATTTCAATTGTTAAGAATCTGGTTCAACACTCTAAAACCAAGCACATTGATATTAAAATTCATTTTATTCGCGACTGTTACGACCGAAAATTGATTTATCTTGAACAAGCTCACACTGATAATTATGTGGAAGACTTATTTACAAAACCGGTCGGAACAACCAAATTTAATGTGCTTGTGAGTTTTCTTAAAATGCTTCGTTTTGAGGATTGAAGTTTTTTTAGGTAAATTTGTACATATTTTATTTTTTCACAAATTCAGGGGGAGAATTAAAAAAATTCAAAAAGAGTGTGTGTGTTTTTACTGAAAATTAAAAAAAATCGAAAAGAGTGTGTGTGTGTGTGTGTGTGTGTGTGTTTAAGTGTGTGTGTGTGTTTTTATTATTAAAAAAATTCAAAAAGGGTGTGTGTGTTTTTACTATAAAAATTTTATTAAAAGGTTACTTATTCACTTTCGCTTAAAAATATGTCGGTTTCACCAGTTGGAAGGACATATACTTGTAAATATTTGGTCCAGTCATCTACTTGTAGATTTACAGGATAGCCATTTACCTATAGACTGAAAGCATCCGGAGCGACTGTGATGTGCTTTTGTGTTTTGAACTCTTTCACTTAAAATTATGTTGGTAACTCTAAGTTGGAGGGGCATGTATTCTTATATGTGTTTGGTCCTGTTAACCACATGTGGACATACGGGATAGCCATTTACTTGAAAACTAAGAGTGACCGAGTGACTGAGTTTTAAACTGTTTTTTGGGAAATGATATGATTATTCAGTTAACAGCTTTTTAGAAGCTTCAAAATATTTTCAAATGAAAATTGATCCAACCTTTGGAAAATGATAGAAAAATTGTTTTTGTGTGCATAACACGTGAAGTTATTAAGCTTAAAAGGCTCTAGAACAGTCATTGATTTGTATGGTAGCTTTCCATGATGCGTAAATGTAGAAGTGATATAAATTAAATATGTTGAACTTACTGTGGAGAGTCATTTTGAAGAAATGTACATGTCTCCATATACATCTCTTCGAATGATAGGCAGAAAAGAAATTACCCAGTCATACACGAGCCCTTTACTGCCTTGATCACCAAAAATATTATGTTATCTTACTGTAGTGATCCAGATTTGGGACTTACAGGTGCTTGTTACTGTTATTATAAAAAGAAAGTTGAGTAGTTAAGTATGTATAGAATCTGTGCTGTTATCTTTCAATAAGCTAAACGCTCAAAGTTTTATCGCTTCCTTAAAATTTTTGATCAAGCACTAGGGGTTGGAGTCAAATTGGGGTGATATGAGGAAAGCCAAATACGCTTTGAGAAGAGATAGGAGGCATCACAGGTCCATAAGTGACTTCCATCTAAGCTTTAAGCCTAACTGAACCTAATCAATACCACTGACGCAATGAAAATCATGTTAAGTTTTTATACCTGCTATCAACCTGTCTCTTTTTGTCATAATAACGCTGAACATGAATCCTTGTGACAGCATCTTAAACAATAAGATTCCATGTTTGGATCTTTTCATAAAAGGCGGCAGTTCTATTAAAACTGAAATTTGATCCCAAATTTTTTGTAACACTTCAAGAAAACACGTGTTTGTGTTGATTTTTGTTTATTTTATTTCGTTCATTTTGGTTTTATCTCGAAATTACTCTCCTCGAAACATTCGTTCAAATTGGGATTTCTTTAATGTGGTTATATCTTTTTGGGGCCTTGATCTTGTTTACTGGTCTGATTAAAATGTGACTTGGGTTCTTTGTTTCCTTTTGGGCCCATCTGGTTGGGTTTCTCTTGGTCCTCATGGGTTCTCGGCCCATATTGCCGCTAACTGGGCTCGTCTGCTTGAGTCTTGTGGGTTCTCGGCCCACGATGTTTGGGGTATAAATGGATTCTGATCTCAAATATTATCATTACATTTAAAATCAGTCCCTCTCTCAAAGGATCTGGCCGAAAACCCTAAATATTTGATATCTTGATCAAGACTAATCATGATTTAGCCTCCTTGTGTTCGTTTACAGGTAATAGATCTATGGAGGACATAGCACGACACCACTATAATAGTCTTAGTAAGATTGGTTGAGATGAGATGTCAATGATTGACCAGACTTCGTTCACTGATTCAGATGATGAATTAGTAGTGTTAGGATTGTTGGACTTGATTGAGACCATTGTGGTGGCCCTAAGATTTTAATTGCAGGTTTAATGGCAAATTGGAGATTTCGGCTTTCTTTGGGAAGACAACACGAATCTCAAGGAAGAATTAAAAGGGTTTTTCTGTTTCCAGCCTGTTTGGCCGAAAACCCATGGTCAATCAAGGGTTCTCGGTTGACTCTGTTGACCGAGATCTCATGTCCCTGACCGAGAAATCCTGTTCTCATTGGGACTGGACAGAGAACATGCCATATTGATCGAAAACTATCCCTTTGACCATTTGTGGACAGAAAACTGCCACCCTGGACCGAAAACCATTAAAATTCACTATTAAATCTCATTTTGGTCCTCATAACCTGTTTTTATCACAATTGGTCCTTCATGTTCTATAAATTAAAATTGTGTCCTTAAACTTACAAATGTTATCCAAGCTATGTGAATACTTACTAACCTGACTCGTTCGTAGCAGTAATGGCTGATCAAGCTCCCTTAAAGTTCGTGCATACTCACAATATAGCTGGATATTTGTTTGATCCTCTTCCAGCACACAAGGAGTTCAAGTCTATGATCGTTAGGCTCAATACTTGCAGGATTTCTCACGCTTTACGAGAAAATGCTGTCAACTGCAAAAAAATGATCACGAATTTCTGGAACAACGCTTCAATCAACAAGCAAGGACCAGGTGGAGTTATGTCTATAGACTCCAAAGTGCAAAAGAAGCCGGTTATCATCACAGAGGCCATCATACGGGAAGTTCTTTTGTTTGGGGATCAACCTGATTACCCAACGGAATACACGACTGTCGTTGTTTCCAAGGTTCTTACAAGTATGGGCTACGAGGGATCTTATCCGCTAGCGATCAAGAAGCTATTCCACCCGTGCTGGAGATTTCTGATACACACATTCTTTACGTGTGTGTCGAGACAAAAATAAGGCTCCGATGAGATTAGCCAAACGCATATGTCGGCAGTGATTACTTTGATCATGGATTGGAATTACAATTATTCCATGTTCGTTTTCGATGAGATGATGAGCAATCTGAAGGGAAAGAAGAAATAGATGTTTCTTATGTATCCATGATTTTTACAGATGATCTTTGATTCACACTACACTGACCTAGTTAGATCTGTTGAGACACTAGATATGAAGTCGATGGGACCTAACTTCTTTGGGTTGATGAAACAGTCAAGAAAAGGGGCTAAAGTTGTCTACAAGGGTCTTCATGAACTGGGTAAATTTGGCCGCTTTGCTGAAAGGGAGACCATACCAGTTATTCCTCAAGTTGCAAAGGAGCAAGTAGCACCAGATCAAAAGCGTGCTGCTACACTTGAGATCGTATCATATGATGAAGATGAAGAGACTCCTGTACAACATATGGAGTCTGAACACCGTGAAACAGTTAGTGCTCCAACTATTGAGCAACTAAAAGATTTTGAGATTTTCAAGGAACAACTACAATCGACTGCCTGGAAGTCTCCTCAAGCAGTCACTTTGAATGAAGATGATGATGTTCCTGAGGAACTAGCCACCGATCTCATTCCACGTAAACGAAGAAAGAAAGATCTGAGACCTGGCGTGCTGATTTCTGAGACAACACCAACAACAACAACAACATCAACATGATTCAAACGTTCCTGAGACTCATATTGATGCGAGTCCATCCGTTGCTAGGCCTCAAACTCAAGAACAAATTTTTGATGACATTACTCGTGAGTTATATTTTGAGGCCGACATTCCACATACTGATGAGGCCTATATTCAACACACTAATGCTCCCTCTGGATCATCTGACCCCAACCAAACAGGGTCAGTAAAGTTCTAGTGCCTCCAAGAAGCTTGCTCAGATTCTCGCCATGCAAGAAACTTATTTGAAAAATAAAGGAAAGGGGGTTGTTCTTAAAGATGCTCCCGTTGATCTACAAGCTCTGCAACTTCGAGTTTTTTAACTTGAACATGATTCAGTTGTCAAAGACATACGTATTCAAGAACTTGAAGCGTGTAACACTGATAAAGATTCCAAGATTAAAGAGCTTCAGTCTGGTATGGTAGAATTAACTGCTATATATCTAGACCTCCAACAAAAACTTGTTCAAAATTTTGGAGATGAATTCAAGAGTAGTCATGATGTAACTTCAAAGACACCCGATGTGAATCAAGGTGGCAGTTCCAGTGGTCGTCCAATTACCAACATGGATTAATCTGAGACGCTGGAATAATATATGTCTGCTCCTCCAATGGCAAAAGAGAAATTGGATCGCATTCAGAAAAGGCTCCTTGTGATGAAGAATTCTAATCAAAACGTTGAATTGTCCGATCATCCAGACAGGTTCATTGTCACCTTTCCAAAAGGATTTTCAAATAAATATGGTGATCGTTCTGGAGTCATATCTTGGGGATTTGATGTCGAGAAGAATATATGGTGGGTTAAACAAAGGTCTGGGAACACCGAGTACTACAAGAAGATGAAAGACTTTGGGTCTTGGACAAAGGTGGACCTTAGTGATCTGATCAATGCTCCATTCCACAATCCAACTAATGATAAGAGAGGTAGTGATTTCTGGAACTTCCTGAGGAACCAAGTTGATAAGGGCTTTTCGAACATGACAACTACAGAATCATTCTTGAAGAAGGCCAAGGGGGTTAGGGATCCATGGACAGGAAAGACCATGGTAAAGGTTATGTGGCCTGCCATAAATAAGGCTTCTTATATTCCTGTCCCTAAAGCCATTCTAGATAGTACCCTGGATAACATGAGGAATCAGATGTACGATAGTGAGACTGCCACCGTTGTTATACGTTTATAGAAGGGCAAGGGGCAGTTCAAATTTGTTGATCCAAGAGACTTGCTTAAGTTTGGGGAAAGTGACATCAAGACCCTTAGCACTTTTCAAATAATAGCTTACCCAATCTTTGAAGCAGCTGCAAAGGAATTTCCAAGTATGGCAGCTTCCATCATCATAACTAAATTTTGGGCAGGTGGCTTAAAGGATGCTGACATTGACTACATGGAGCATGATTAAAGAACGAAGCTACTATCCAAGGGGGAGATTGTAGGGTCTATAACTGATGGTTTGTACTTAATTAAGCTTGGTTTTGGGTTTTGTATGTAAACCGAGATTCTCATGGATCTCAGTGGGCTTTGGGTTAGATGTTGGTCTTATGTGCTATGCTATCAATATCGGTGCTATAGCGGTGCTATGGCAGTTAGCGGCCCATCAGTAAAATAGCGGTCCAGATAGCGGTTCCGATATTTGCTGCGTTATTTACCACTATTTTGCTGCTATTTGACAACCGATATATCAGTTTTAACGGAGAGTTTATCAGTAAAATATTTTTGACCCAAATTTGTTAAAACATTTAGGCCCAAACCCTTACCTTTTTTTGGCCCATAGCCTAATTCCATTTTATTTAACACTAAGCCCGAAATCTGATTATTATTAAAAGAATTGAAGACATCGACAATCAAATTCCTGTTTGTTCTCCAGGATTTGGTTGATGTGGACTCGGAGGATGATTTCATGGCTTTCGATTAATTGACTGAATCATGTCTTAAGATAAAAATATTGTTATTTTGTGTTTTGAATTGTTGACTTTTGATGCGTGCTGCGTTAGTGTGGTGAAATATAAAAGATGGGATGATTTAAGCTTTTGCACAAGATCGTGTTTTAAATTTACAAAAATAATTTCTACAATAACTAAACACATACAAAATAGGCAAGTGTACATATCGTATATGTAGAATAGTATTGTTAAGAGCCAAGTATCGATCCATGGACACAAATGTTTCTAATAATGAACCGTTGTTTTACTTTAATCGGAGGTTTTAATCATTTTGGGGTTAATTTTTGAACTATTTATAAAATATAAATAATTATGTATAATATATAGGTGACCAAGACGAGAAATTCTAAACAAGTAGTTCAATTATATGGGGGGTACCATCTAACATCAAGAATCCAATCCATTATATCATTGATAATTAATATGAAAACATGTGGTAAACTTAATAATATATGATAGATAGCTCCTCATTTCTAAGCGAGCATCTATGACAAAAAGGGAGTAGCATGCGCATTTTAAAGTCGACCCTTTCCTAATGTCATGCTACCTTGAGAATGTCAATTTAAGTTGGCAGGTAGTTTCGAAAAGTAGAAAGATTAGGATTGACTTCGATTTCTCAAATACCAATTCTAACAACTTCGGGTGGTTATAGTTTAGTCACACAACCTCCCCTTGGTTGATTTAAGTAGGTTATAATTTCACATTCCGTTAACATATGATTTCTTTAACTAGCATGATATCCTAAGCAATTGCGTTAGCAATGCCATTTTCGGATTACCATAACTTAGAGAAATAGATCATAACATATATCTCATCATTTCTAAGAACAATATAAGGATCCATGTTTCGATAAGTTATCAAAGTATTTCTATCTTTCAAGAACATGAGTCGATAATGAATGATTGCCAATATAATTGAAAATCACCAACTTTGAATTGTTTAATTAAGATGGTGAAACATTTCTCATCAAAAGATAATTGTATTAAAAACATGTACTTTACTAGACTAAACCACATGTTTTATATAATTATCAACTAAAACAAAGTTTCTTCATAGATTTTAGATGGTGAATGGAGTTTAGCTCATAATGAGCATAGTTATGAACATTAGAATGGATGATGATAACAAACACGTGATTAAACTAGAACAATCTAACCAAATGTGGATGAGTCTTCCTTCTTAATGATGATGATGATGGTTGATGATGATGACCTCCAAGCCTTCAAACACTTCACTAGATCTTCAGTATGAGTGTTAGTGGGTGTTTTTATAAGTGAAAACCGTATAGAACTCTCTTAAAGGCACACCAAATTAGTGCAACAAGAGCCACTATTTATAGGCAGTCTGGAATGAGAAGCACGGCCCCTTGCTTAGGTAAGCACGCCCCCGTGTTTTATTATGACATGTGCCAAATTCGTTTGGTTTTTTCTCGAATGTGACCACGGCCCCATGGGCAAGTGGCACGGCCTCATGCTTTTGTTCCTAGTTTTTGTCTTTTTCTCGAAGGTGACCACGGCCCCATGAACAAGTGGCATGGCCTCATGCTTTTGTTCCCAGTTTTTGTCTTTTCTTGTAGATTTTTGTCTTTTCTGGTGTTTAGAAGCACGGGGGCGTGTTTCTTGAGACATGGAGGCGTGTTTCTTGATTTTCTTTTGTTTTCTTCCGTTTTTCTTTAGACTTTTCGCTTGTTTCTTCATTTGGGGCTTGGTTTCACCTGAAATTGTATTTTATTATGATAAGTGGCCTTCTATGCTATGTTATTTGATAGAAATTGCAGTTTTTAGAGATTATTTGATGCTAAAAAGATGTATAATATTATGTACATAAACTTTTATGATTTTGGTATTAAGACTTAGGTATTAATATTATTAAATAACTTTTGGTTTTATATAAATACACACACACACACCGGTATCCCAGCACAATAACCGATATCTCAGATATCGGTCATTGACGGATATCCGCTATTTTTTTGCATTATCTGCATAGCTTATGTGTTGGTTACCATATATATAGAACATGTTGTATAGGGTTAAGAGTTAGTTGTTGATTCGAGTTTTGGCCGTCTAGCATAGCTTGTGTGTTAGACGAGTATTGTAAGTGATGGTGCTTAAGCACCCGACGTTAATAATAACGTGTGTTTTGAAGCATTCCTTTGTGTCCTTCGTGTTCTTATTATTTGTTCTTGAATCATCTTGTTTTGGATTTCCGCACAAACATCAAGATCAGTTGATATCATATTGAAAGATCCTCCACGGGACTTACAAAGTCCTTACGTTACCTTGAACAGATAGGATGAGATCGCGGGGTTATATGGAGTAGTACTACTGGGTTTGAGAAACCCCGCCCGGGCTAGTCGCGCTAGCACGGTTGTGATGTCGTAAAACGGGTGTTATATTTACCTAACTTTTATACGCCAGTGTTGGTGATAGACCTGGTAAGAAGGCATACAAACAGTCAGTTTCGCTTCAAACGTCTAGTAACTTGTAAATGGGTTAGCTACCCCGGTATATTTGAAAAGTGCTAAATCTACTTACACATATACCACTTATTTAATGTATGCTACATATACATACTACTTTTTAATACAGCTTTTGAACTCACCAACCTCGTGTTGACCCTTGATTATTTATACTTGCCCAGGTTGCTAGATATGCAAAGTAGCTGGTGCATTGCATATGTCAGGAGTCACATATGTAGGGCAACGGTGACGAGGCCTTACAATTTTGTATTTGAAAATTGTTGGATTACTTAATTTGAAATAATAGATATTATAACTTTAAATATTGCATGATAGTACCTTGAAAGCTGTGAGCAATCAGTTCACGCCCGACATTTCCGCCGTAGGTTGGGGTGTGACAAATTGGTATCAGGGCCAAAAGATAAGTCGTTAGTGGTGCCTTAGTAACAAGCTTAGGAGCCCCATACTTGATTGTTTGCAGCCTACGTAATTACCTACTATATTAAGTACGTATTTAACTGTTTAATTAATTATTTATTTTTATTGTCACGCACACACAACTCCGAAGCTATGTTTCACCTACAAAATATTTTTATAACTCCAAGACTATGTCGCACTCTCAAAATATTTTACGACTCCTTTATTCAACGTTAGTTAATTGTTTTTTATTATTGTAAAATTTTTTGATATCCCTAGCTTTGTTTTTTCCTCGTTTTCACTTAAAACTAGGGAGTGTGACAATATTTCCCGCCATAGTGGAAATTGCCATGCGATCGACACTTTAAGCGTTTAACGTAATTGGCTAAACGGTTACACTATTTATTATGTTCTATTGTTTTCAAAATGGCTAGCCGGGTGGAAACCCCATAGGACGCCATGGACACACCAACTATACATTTGCAAAATTCGTTATATTTGCGTTATTTGGTTGGAACATTATCATCCGTGGTGGTATACGAGATGTTTCAACTCCTTATACTTGAGTTGGTTTATTTGTTATTTAGTTTGGTCGATTAATTCGCCATGTAACACTCATGGTCCGACAAACTCAATTGTTCATAAATTCGTTAATTAATTTGGGCCATTCAAATTGCCATGTAACGCTCATGGGAGGCCAACTAATACATTTGTTTTGGTTTTGGTATGCTAATTAGTTTTGGAAACAAAATGCCATAGAAAGATGATGGGAAACCCAACACATCGAGAACATTCGTTATTTGTTTATATGTTTGATTTTATACGAAATGATTTACGATTTGATTTAATTATTCAATAATTATATTATTAAATCATTCAATTACTTACTTACTAAATCACTTTTGAATCAAGATCTATTTATTCAATCTATTTATACACTCAAAATATTTTTGTTCTCTTGATCGGATACAAATCCTTCATTCATTAAGACTCGGTTATCACAAGCCAATCAAAACAATTTACACTCTACTAGTTTTCACCTATTCATCTTATCACGTTCCTATATTATCAAAATATCAAGTAATCTAAATAGTACTATTGCACAATTTAATAATCGAATGGTTTCCTTATACTCATGGTACCATATACAAATATATATATATATATATATATATATATATATATATATATATATTAAGCATACTTCATGTATTCAACTTCAAACTTTAATTTGTTAAAAGATCTCAAACTTTGATAAAAGTCATTCACTTGTTGAATTAACTCATTAACTAACAATTTAGATTCTAACTTATCCTTAAGTTATGAATAAATAATAGCTTAACATATTTCAAATTTGTTTTTCTTAATAGTTCATATGAAGTTTACACAACTCATACATCATTTCTTAAAAATTACGTCATTATTAATCATAGAATGTTTTAAGCAAGAAGTCCTTGTAATCGAAATTAATCAATTGTTTTTTATAACCGTTGTATAGTCACACGTATAGTAACCTCAATTCAAAACGTTAAAAACAATCAACTCAATCTTGTCATTAACTTTATCACTAACAAATTCAATTCATTTATCCCTACTCATTTTCACAACAACAATAACAAACGCAAGTCTAAAATTTAACTTTATGTTGTTAATCAAATTAACAATCAATCTCAAAAAAATCATAGCATCTCAAATAAGAAACTTTACGTCAAAATTCACTTGTTATGCTTCACTTGCCACTATCACTATTCAATTCAATCCTCATATCTTTTTGTACCCAATGTAATCGTTCGGTTGTCTTGTTAATACTTGCCACGTACCACAAGACGTTCCACAATGGTCTATGCCGTTTAATTTTAAAACCCATGCTATGATGTTTGCTAAAATTTTATACACTGCTACCTGTAATTGCTACAACTATGGAAATCATAATCAACTACGCCATGTGTGTTCTCGATTCAATCACGTTCATCAAGCTCATAATTTTGAAACCTATTCTATTACACCCTACTTTACAACCTAATCGAAATATTTCAATTCAATCAACTTCAGTTATTCAAATTCTCATAGATTTAATTAATTCAATTCAGATAAATTAAATCAATCATAACTAAGTTTATCAAAAAGGATGTTTTTGTCATTTTTATCTAAACATAATTTATCTTTCTCAAAACATACATTATAACAAATCTTTATTTGAGTTTTGGATTTAAACAATTTTAATTTAACAGTTTATTAGTTTTAAGTGATTATGATCATGCAATAAAATCTATCTTTTCAAAAGACAACCTCCTATAATACCATACTCCTAGTTTAACTCTTGTCCTCATTTATCCGAATTCGTTTCACTCTCAACCCTAAAGAATCCTTTCTTTTTCAAACTTCCAGGATTTATAACTTTTATCAAAAGAAGTTTTAGAAATTTTATTATTTTATTGAACCAACTCAGAAATTCAATTCATTTTTAGCAATATCTTCTAACTATAAACAAAACTTATTAAAACTCTTGTTTTTCTCTAAATCATGTTTTGAAAACGTTTTGTAATTCACACAATGAGACGAGTTATGTGGACCATCCGATTATCTAAGTAATTACGGGTCGACACGTAATTATCAAAGGTCTCGCATGGAAATCATAATCCAGATAATTGTGTGTCTTAATATAGAATCGTATGTAGTGGAAATAACGGTACAAATGTAAAGATGATAAGGACATGGTGGATACGCCGCTGGTACATCCTATATATAAGTGCCTTTATCGGATTTCCATTTGGAACGTTGTTTTAACTATCCAAAGTTCTGTATTATGATTAATTTAAAAATAAGAAAAAAAACAAAAAAAATTATTTAAAACTTTCTTTTTCCACTAAAAAAAAATTTAATGGTGTTGTTTAGTCTTCTCTAATTTCGGGACGAAATTCCCTAAAGTATGGGAGACTGTAACAACCTGGGTTTTCCATATATATACCCGACCCATTTTTATATTCGGGAAATTTTATTAATAAAAATATCGCATTTATCGAGAAAATTGTGTTATACTTAATTATTTATTAAATTTAATTATTTTATTAAATTAACGTTCAATATATTCAACTTTAACCCTAAACTAAACTATTATCCAAGTTTGTTTCCCTCTTCATTCTCTAAGGACCTTTATGCAAAATTTGTGTTATATTATTATATTATTATCCAAACCCAATTACCCAACCCATATCCATGAACCAAACCCGTAACCGCGACCCGTATGATAACTTGTGCCTAAATCCTCGTTCTATAATCGAATTTGATTTTGTAAGATCAATGTAATATCATCTACAACTCAACCGACGAAGTTAATTAGGAAACAAAGTTAATTGATGACACGTATTGATCTTATATTATGGCCGACCAAAATCGTTTATCAAAACATTTCATAACGAACATGATAGTTCAATTGAACCTGCAGTAAAAATCCATATAACCTCGCCATCAATAACCACTAAACTAATTGGATTAAGATCGTCTGATGCCCCCGTTCAGATCTCGCTTTTGGTCGTCAGCCTTGGCTCGCTGTTCGTCATCAATTCAGAACCATACGAGGTATTTAAATCATGCGGCATGATCGTTTTGATCAGTATAACGTTTACCCTAAGCTTATTTGAACCAAAACATGTCGGATTAGGAATTGTGATTTCTAGGGTTCATAGGGGATTTGGGTTAAATTAGTTACTATATTTAATATTTAGTTTTTATCCATTACTTAATCAATCAGTTAGTCCAGTTGGTTTGTTCTGTTTGTTGAGATCTGGTGGTCGCGGGTTCGAACCCGGCCACCCTGATCTTTAGTTTTATTTATTTTTTTTAATAGTTTTTGATTAATTATTATAATCAATTTTAATAAATGATAAATTATATTAATTATTAGAAAAAATATTATTTTATTAAAACCGACATCTTGGTGTATGTTTTTTTAGGTCAAACCTCATTAAAAGTTTTCGGTTACATATACATACATACATACATACATACATACATACATACAGGGGATGGTTCATGCAAGAAATAAAGTTACATGAAGAAGTGCGAGAAGTCAATCTGGACCACTCATTTTATGTTAAATCTTGAATCATTAAAAATATATGAAAAGGGTATTAAAGTAATACAAAATTATTCTCTCTCCCAGTAATATGTATAATTAAACCAACGCAAGTTACACTTCTAAGTAATATAATTAAACAAATCACAATAACTAAAAAGATTTAAAAACCAATAAATCCATAAAACAATAAATTAATCTTTACATTTTTTTACCTTATCTCTTCAATTCACCATACACAACTATATTTTTTTCCTATACCTCTGCAAAATTTTCCTACATATCTTTAACTTTTTCGTACACGTCTAAATTTGTTTCCTACACATTTTCAATTTCTTCATACGCATGTTTTTTGTCCTAGACATCTTTAAATGTTTCCTACGTATATATAATTTCTTCTTACACATCTTTAATTTTTTCATACAAATCTTAATTTCTTTCCTGCACATCTTTAATTTTCTTATACACAACATATTTTTTTCCTACACGTCTACAATTTCGCTGTACGCTTTTTCCTTTGGTCCTACACATCTTCAATTTTTCCTACGCATATTATTTCTTCCTACACATCTTCATTTTTTTCCCTGCACAAGTTTAATTTTCTCATACACATCTTATATTTTTTCCTACACATCTTTTTTCTTCTCATACGCATCTTATTTCTTTTCCTACACATTTTCAGTTTTTCCGTACACAATTTTTTGCGTCTTACACATATTCAAAATATTTTTTTTCAAAATAGCAATCGATGATGAAGATACTATTTTGCTTAAATGTATAAATTAACAACTTTTTATTGGTGAAAAAACAACAAATTTAAATCTTACACTAACATATAATAAAAAAAATAAATTTTAACTTACAAATCATTAATTTTTGAGCTTTATTTAGGGATAGATGAAATAAATTAAATAATGTATTATTTTTTATATCTATACTACCCTTTTCTTTTATATTTTAATATCTTTCAAGTTTTATTAATTACAAAAAATGCAATAATGTTTCAACCATTGATTAATAATTTAATGGTTGAGATCACTTATCGCACTTCTCGCTATAAAATCACTTCTGAAATGAACCTAATCCGATGCGAATATATATATATATATATATATATATATATATATATATATATATATATATATATATATTATATTTGTTTTGACAATAATAAATCATCGTTACTTTATTAAAACCCGACACCAATATTGGTGTTTCTCGTCGTTGAACGTCTTTATAAATTTATTTATATTAATTTTTTTATATGTATATTATATATTCAATAAACGTAGTAAATAGATTCTCCTTAAAAGATTTAAATAAAATGTTTATTTACATCTTACTACATATTACATTAAAATAATTACACGTTATCTATTTATTTATATATTAGTATTTTATCTATTCAAATAATTAAAGTATATCTCACTTTAAATTTAATTAAATTATGTTATTTAACTAGCACCTGCGCGTTGCAGCGGTGTTGTTTGTCATTACAAATATCATTTTTATATGGTGATATTTAAGTATTAGTTTTCGGTAGATTAAAAGAGTTGGGTTGTTGTTCACTCGGTTAGTCTGTCATTGTCTCGAACTTGCAACGGGGACGTTGATTTTCTGTTAATTTTTTTGGTTGTATAGTAGTTTTAGAGTTTACCTTATATTCACATATTTGATGCATTTGCCATACAAATAAAAATTAAGCCTAAATATATAGTCTTAAGATAACCAAAAGTTTGTACAAACGGTGGTTTTTAACGAAACTTGCACATCAATGAATAAATTGATTATACGAAGCCTCATTCCCTTTTTTATAGTTAGAAAGCATCGAATTAAAGTGCAAAAAATTGAATAAGAATATCAATCAAGAAGGATATCTCATAACACATATTAAAGACACGGATAACTATGAGCATTTTAATGAAAAACGATAAATTAATATAAACTATGGTACTTGTTTATCGTTTGTTTAATCTTCCTTTAAGCAACTTAAATTTTTACCCATTTTTTATGAACTTTGAATTTTACTAAACAAATGTTTCAATTAATTTATGTTATATTTGGTGCAATTACAAAAAAAAATAACTTTTAATTTTAGTACAAAATGTGGCAATTAATTTATGTACTTTGCTTCAATTATGTCACGAAGACTCCCGCCAGAAAGATGACAGGGTAGCGGTTTCGTCGGAAAAATTAGATATGTCAACCAACCAGAAGAAATCTAGCGCATCATCACCGTCTTCCCCTCCGTGTCGTCCCTATCGTCCATCACCGGAGGCGATGAACAAAATGAGCGTTCATGATTTGCCCACAAATGTGGATTATGATGTCGAGTCTAAACATATAGAATGTCAACACTAAATTTGGCCGGGGCGTAGAGGGTTATATATAGGGTGGGTAATGGTGGTGACGGTTACATTTAGAAGTTGCGATGGTTTGTTGATAATGGATTTAGTATAATGACGGAAGTTGCGACGGTTTGTTAATGGATTTAGTATAATGACGGTTGGATTTAGTAGCATTATGTTAGTGGACTCTAATTAATATATTGTGACAAAATATATATTATTATGTTAATGGACTCAAAATAATAAGTTTGTAGTGTGCGTGAGGAATTCACCAATTCTAAATGTAAGAAAAGATAATTTATATACTTAATTATTTATTTATTTATTTCGATTTTATTATTTCAAACATATCTTATATTATTTAAATTATTTAAGTATTTAATTATATATTTTATCAAAAATAACTATTAGTGAATTTATAATTATTTATTACTCTTGTTGCCATTATTTAACTAGGAATCTTTGACGGTATATACCGAAGGATTTAGTTTTCCCACATCATCACTTATATTTCGTTCATCCGATCAAGTAAGTATCACATTCCCCCTTTTACACTTATTTTTACCGTTTTGGGGACGTATGCGTTACTATTTGTTTTCATATTATCTAATACGCAAATTGCAACTGTTTCTCACTTGTGTTTAACAATTTATATCTTACTTGTTATGTGCTTATATGCTCTATTTGAATCGCATACGGAAAGGTCCAGCAAAATTTCATAACAGTATGATCATACGACCGTCGTAGTTGCCATCGTCAAGTTTATCTGGCATTGTGCTCATCAACAACATATTTACTTCCTCATTGGTTGAATTGTTTATCTCATTTGGCAGTGTTGCATTTTTATTTATTATTATATACATACAAAATCTGGGGTGCTACTCACTCAACATAGTTTTGACAAACCTATTGTATTTTAACGCATATGCAGGTCATCGTGTGATGTTATGTTCAAGCTGGTTCGGAAGAAAAACTTAAGATTGCATGCTAGAAAGAATAAACAAGATTATGAACTTTTATATATTTGTTTTGTATTATTTATTTGAATTATAGATTTTGTATTTTAAAATTGTCGGATTACTTAATTTGAAATAATAGATATTATAACTTTAATCATTGCATGATAGTACATTGAAAGCTGTGTGCAATCAGTTCGCGCACCGGCATTTCCGCCGTAGGTTGGGGTGTGACAATAGTATTCAGGTTGTTGCTTAAAGAACACAAAAATGTCAAACACACAAGACACTCAAAATATTTCCATTGATATTAACTCAAAATATAAAGGAAAAACTCTAGGATTTATAGGTGGAATGTCAGGTGGAGGCTACTTTCCGTACAAGGATATTCTGTTTGCTAAGAAAGTCTAATCAATTGTCAAATAACTGTATTCTTCGTTCCTAATAAGTTTGACCTAAACATTCCTTAAATAGGCACACCTGATACCTTCTAGAAACTCTAATGATTGTTAAATAACAAATTCAAACGTATTCAAAATATTACAAGTGTAAACAGGTTTTCGAGTAAGATTTTGTCTTTGTCAAGCAGACCTTGTGATCCATAAGCGTGTTGGAACAGTTTTCCGAGCAAGCTTTACTTAGAATATTTTCTTAAGAAAGTATTCTTCAAGCATACTTCAATCTTTATGTTAATATCAATCTTTTCTCGATAATATCCAACGAACAAACTTGTTCTTCTTGATCTATTCAGCCATTTGCAAACTAAGTGTTCTTGTGACACTATAGCTTGCTCGAGGTTGAACCTTGCTCATAAAAGTCTTTATTATAATTCCATCAACTTTCTACAAGTGTGCTTGAGATCTCTCTTATTGAAACCTTGCTCGACCCACCAAATTACTTGGTTTAAGCTTGGTTAAGTCATGGGCTTAAGAACAACCTTGTTGATGAAATGTAGTTTGCTCGAACTAAACACTTAGATGAATTCCATAAGTTAACCTTGCTCGAGGTAAGATATCATATTTGAACAAGTACTAGGCTTGCTCAAAGTGCCTAGTTTGCTCGTATTCCATACTTAACCATTTTCTTGAAGAGGTTGAGAAAATTCCAATCTTTCTTGATCAATTTTTGTTCCCAAAAGAACGAAGGATGGAAAATTGTCCCGAGCATCTATTCCCAAAGGTGACGAAAGTGACAGCTACTATGTTGACTTCTTTAGCCATGATCATCCGATCATACCTGTAGTACCTTATGGAAGCCAACCAGCTTATTTTCCCGACACGATGTTAGTGCACGGTTTTGGTGTCCGTAGCGATCGAATAACTTATAGGCTACTAGTCTTCGTATTTAATGTATAATTATTGTGAATTGGGCTTTGGCCTATAAATAGGTAGATGAAGCTCATAATTAAGAGAGAGATCACACACATAGAATAAGTGAGATCCATAAGTTATTATGTATTTATCCTCCATAATGTTGGTGCATAAATGTCAGTAGTTCATAGTCTAGTGTCTGTAATCGAGTCTGTAATGTTATTTATGTTTTTGTTTAAGCGAAGTTGTTAACAAGTTCGCCTAGGCGAACTTGTTGAACAAGCGAAGTTATGGACAACTTCGCCTGAACATGCCAGGCGAAGTTGTCGTGTATATAAAGTCCTAGGTTACGGGCTGTTTAGAATCAATCAGTGAGAGTGTATCGTGCAGTTAGTCGTTTGAGTTAACCGAGAGTCTGTATTAGTGATTCATATCACGTGAGTTCAGTTATTAATATATAACGTGTTTCGGTTTGTTCGTGTGTGTTTGTTTGTTTTGCTTTCTACGCTCGTAACGATCTACGCAGGGATTCCGCACCTGAGTAGACCGGGATATCTCGTGTGATCCGTCCGGGGAACCTACAGTTGGTATCAGAGCTTTTGCTCGATTGTGTGGTTCGGGATATTCACGCGGGTGTAGAATTCGTCCCGTTTCGACTATTCGCGGGACGTGTTTTCTGTGTTTTTGATCATTCTTACCTCCTACCATCGTGTTCAAGCCTTTACACCGTCAAAAACCTCGTTAAAATCCGATTTACAGATCTGCAGAAACTTCGTGTTCATCAGGCGAAGTTGCCGTCACTGTTCGTAGGGTTTCGGCGAAGATATAAGGTTAAGCGAAGTTATCCACAACTTCGCCTACCTTCTCAAGTTCGCCTTCTCAAGCGAAGTTCTCTACAACTTCGCCTACCTCTTAAGTTCGCTTACCTCAAGCGAAGTTAAGAATCAGCGAAGTTAATCAGCAGTGTTATCAGCGAAGTTCTTCAGCGAAGTTCTCTACAACTTCGCCTACTTCAAGCGAAGTTATCCGTAACTTCGCCTACAGTACTTAAAAAAAAAAAAAAAAAAAAAATTTCTTAATTTTACAGGTTTCTTACTTTTCGGGAAAGATGCCGTCGATCAACATCTCTGAGTTAGTGAAGATGGAAGTTGAAGCTAGGGTCAGCTACCAAGGCCCCAAGATTGCTGAAGGGAACCGATTTCGTTGCATGGAAGGATCAGTTCATACAATACGTCAAATACCAGGATGCGAAAATGTGGGTATGCATCCAGGATGGTTATATTCCACCAGTTATGGAGTATGAAGGTCGTGATCAAATTAAAAAGTATAGTAAAATGGAAGAAGAAGAGAAAAAGATGTATGAGGCCGAGAGCAAGGCTCATGCTGCTATTACTATGGCTCTTCCTCAAGAGATCCTTCATACGTTCAGAAGTATACATCAGCAAGGGAGCTTTGGGAAGCTCTTGAGAACAGATTTGAAGGGAATGTAGGAATCCGTGCTTCAAAGATAAAATTGCTCAAAACCCAGTTCTCAGTCTTCAAGTATTTGAAGAATGAATCCTTAGATGATATTATCACTCGATATTACCATCTGATGACTGAATTGAGCAACTATTCAATTTCCTACCGAGAAGAAGAAATAGTTGAGAAGCTTCTAGATGCTCTCCCACCAAAATGGGAGATGTACACTGTGCTGATGAGGGAAGACAAGGACTTTCCCACATATGATCTTGAAACGGCAGTCAACAAGCTCAGAACCTTTGAGCTTAACATGGTCAGAAAAGAGACACCTATGGATCAGGTTCAAGATCCAGGTATGTATGGAGCTAAAGTCAACACTAGCTCAGGATCGAAAACCGAATCTGCTGCCTACTACACAAAGGGAGAGTCGGGCCCCAACTCATCACATGAGGGCATGTGTCAATTAACACAGATGGGGATGTTTGCTATGTAGCAGCTGGTTCGAGTGGTTCTCAACCCCAGGTAAGCAAGAGTAGTTGCTCTCCAAGTTCTCCCAGCAACAACTACTCCAAGATGCCTATGAGTGTCAAGTCTGCTGAAGAGCAGTTTGGTCTCTATGCTTCTTTCATTGCTTCCTATGAGAACTACATTCAAGGGAAGATTGTTGATCCAGCTATGTTGGATGAAGATTACGATCAGATTGATGCTGACGATATGGAAGAAATGGATTTACAATGGCAAATGGCCATGATCGTGAGAAGAGTAAAAAGGTTTATGAGAAAGACGGGAAGGAAGTTTGTCGGTGGAAAGCCGGGGTTTGACAAGACAAAGGTGAGATGCTACAATTGTCAACAAAACGGTCACTTTGCAAAAGAATGCAGGAATGAGCGTGTGGAACGATGTCAGGGTAGGTCTCCACAGCAAAGTGAGGGTAGAAAAGATTATAGTGCGATGATGTCCAGAGAATATGGTGAATACAACTGGAACCTGCTTTCGAAAGAAACTTTTGAGCAGGCAAATTTGGCAAAGGTAGAAACTGAAGAAAGTGAGAAGGTTACCGGAGAGGAAAAAGCTCTTATGGCAGACGTTAATGACCAGCTCTCCGAGGTATGTTCTAAACTTACATGCTCTAAATGTGAAAACTTGTCTGAGCAACTAGCAACCATAACTGATCAGTATGTTAGGTTGGATGCTGAATTTAAAACCTTAAAAGAAGATCATCACTTTATTAAATCAAGAGAAAATAATTATAAAATTAAAATAAAAGCTTGTGAAAAGGATGTTAAAAGTCTAAAAACAAAACTTGCTGAAAAAATTGAAGTGATTGATTTAAGTTATGAAGTTTTGGAAGAAAAGACCAAACTAATTGCTGAGAGAGAAAAACAGATTGCTGACCACCAGGTGAAAGTGGTGGAACTGAATCGAAAACTGGAGCAGTTCAGAAATTCTTCTGCTATTCTTGATCACCTTGTTAGTGATCAAGGTTCCTCTGCTAAGAGAGGAGGAATCGGTTATCATGAGGTTCCACCACCGTACAATCACAATTACACTTTTAACCCTAGTGTTCAGAAATCTGTTGATTTTGAGGTAGCTCAGACAGTGCCGATTAAAGTAACTGTTAAAGAACCAAATGTTAGTAGAGGCGAAACAAGTTCGCCTGTTTCAAGTGTTGGAATTTCTGATCAAAGTCCAGTCTCGTCAGATTCGGATAAGTCATCCGAGTCTGGTAAGGCAAAAGAGGAGGGTGTGTTACCCAAGAGTGGAGAAAAAGATAAAATGAATAAACAGAGTACTCCACTAAACCCGTACGTCCCACCATATGTGAGACGAACGGGCGGTAATATAGCCTCGACATCTAAAACACCGGTTGATAAAAAAGTTGCGCATAGGTGTTGTTTTAGATGTAATCAATTAGGACATCTTGTTGCAAATTGCCCTCTGAAGCAGCGATTCAGAGGTGTAAGGCCTACTAAAGCTGAGAATAAACCTAATAGTAATTATCATGCTGCTAAAAATGAAAACCACTTAAAATTCAAAAATGTGAATAATTCAGGTTTTCATAGAAACAAATCTCAGTTTTACACTGCTAATAACCAAACCACAAGCTATAATTCTTTCAATTCACAGAGGTTTGGTAGGCCTCACAATCAATCTTCAATGAGATATCCTAATGGAACTTACAGGAATTATCGAGATACTAACTTTGGAAAGCCAAAGTTTGGGATGTATAGATCCAAGACCAATTGGTCTTGGATCCCTAAATTCTAATCTTTTGCTTTATTGTGCAGGAACAGTTGAACAGGGCTGCCAACAATCTTTGGGTTGTAGATAGCGGCTGTTCCCGGCACATGACGGGTAACAAATACTTGTTACACGATTTGAAACCTGTTCAAGGAGGGAGAGTTAGCTTTGCCGGTGAAAGTGGTGGCAAGATTACTGGAATGGGAACGGTGTCAAACGGAAAGATGACTTTGGAGAAGGTTAACTTTGTAGAAGAATTGAAGCACAATCTGCTAAGTGTGTCGCAGATCTGTGATAAGGAGTACACTGTTCACTTTACGAAGAATGAGGCGATCGTGTTGAAACCTGGTTTTCAGATACCAGAGGAGTGGATTGTGATGAAGGCTCCACGTGAAAGAAATACATATATTATGGATATGAGATCAACTGAAATGGCCACGGCAGAATCATGCCTTATGACAAAAGCGAGTGAATCAGAGTCCGAATTGTGGCATAGGAGAATGGTGCACATTCATCTTCGGAAGATGAACCACATTGTCAGGAATGGACTTGTGCTGGGTGTTCCTTTGAAGAATTTCAATTTTGAAGATAAATGTATAGCATGCAAGAAGGGAAAGCAGCACAAGAAATCCCATCTCACCAAGAAAGTCAATTCAATTGCCAGTACTCTGGAGTTGCTTCACATGGATCTCTTCGGTCCCGTGAATGCAAAAAGTCTAGGAGGAACTTCTTATTGCTTGGTGATCACTGATGACTACTCACGATATTCGTGGGTGTATTTCCTGAAATCAAAAGACGAAATGGCTCAGATGGTGAAGAATTTGATTACCAAAGTTGAGAACGTTATGGATAAAAGGGTTAAGTTCATCAGGAGTGACAATGGAACGGAGTTCAAGAATTTTGAGATGGAGATCTTCTGCCTTCAGAGAGGGATTGAACACCAATACAGCGCTCCGTATACACCGCAACAGAATGGAGTGGCTGAAAGGAAGAATAGAACATTAATTGAAGGAGCCAGAACTATGCTGGCTGATTCGAAGCTTCCTGTGGTGTTTTGGGCTGAAGCTGTTGCTACAGCCTGTTATGTTCTGAATAGAGTCTTAACTGTTAAAAGACTTGGTAAAACTTGTTATGAGCTTATGCATGGGAGAAAGCCCAACTTGAGTGGTCTTGAACCATTCGGGTCCCCTTGTTCGATTTTGAAGACAAAATTTAAATTTGGTGAAGTAGCCGATGAAGGAATCTTAGTCAGTTATGTTGTTGGGACTCCCAACAGACGTGTCTTCAATACATCGACCAGCAAGGTTGAGGTGGTGTGTAACACCGATATCACAAGTTACCAACCGCCAAAACCAAGCAACGGACCTGCTGAGTTTTTCGACTATGTTAAACTTTTTAAGTCTTTTAACATACCGTATTTGGATATTGCTGAAGAAGAAGAGAGAGTTGCTACGAAGATGATCCTTGATGAGGAAGAAAATCTATTACAAAGACAGCTGATCGATAAATGTCAACCTTCCTCATCAAATGCTGTCGATACCCCTGCTACCTCGACTGAAGAAGAATTTTTCAATCCATTATACTCTCAGCATGAAACAACCATTGACGAGCTCTCTTCTAACTTGGAAGACAATTTGCATGTCGGTTCTGTTCCGACCATGAGGATTCATAAAGATCACCCTTTGGAGAATGTGATTGGTGATGTGTCCTCCAGTGTACAAACAAGACGTAGCTTGAATGAGCACACCTGTGTTTACACAAGCATCAAGGAGACAGGAATAATCAACGAATGCTTGTACACCTGCTTTATCAGCCAGATTGAGCCGAAGAATTATCAAATGGCTTTAAAGGACAGCTCGTGGGTCGAAGCCATGCAAGAAGAGTTGGCTCAGTTCAAGAAAATGGAAGTATGGGATTTGGTTGAAAAACCGAAGAATGTGCAAGCGATAGGCACAAAATGGGTGTTTAAGTGCAAGAGAGATGAGAAAGGGATTATCATAAGAAACAAGGCGAGGCTAGTTGTGAAAGGATTTAATCAACAAGAGGGTATTGATTATAATGAAGTGTTCGCTCCTGTCGCAAGGTTGGAAGCCATTAGATTGTTTTTGGCGTTCGCTGCTTATAAGAAGATGAAGGTATTTCAGTTGGATGTGAAGAGTGCGTTTCTGAATGGGAAAGTTGATGAGGTTGTGTATGTTGAGCAACCTCCGGGGTTTCCTGACCCAGACTTTCCTGATCACGTGTACAAGTTGAGCAAGGCATTGTATGGACTACATCAGGCACCTCGTGCCTGGTATTCAACTTTATCAGATTACTTGCTTGAAAATGGTTTTGAAAGAGGGAAGATTGATAGCACGTTGTTCGTTAAGAGAGAAGGAAGCGACTTCCTGCTGGTGCAAGTCTACGTGGATGACATTATCTTTGCTGCATCTAAAGTCTCCATGTGTCAGGAGTTTGAGGACGTCATGAAGAAAAGGTTTGAAATGAGTGCTATGGGTGAACTAACTTTCTTTTTAGGATTGCAGGTTGATCAGAAGAAGGATGGGATGTTCATTCATCAGACCAAGTATGTCCATGATGTGCTCAAACGCTTCAAGATGGTGGACAGCACTCCATTCGACACTCCAATCTGCGTCAATCACAAATTGGGTGCTGAGTCAGATGGTGATGCAGATGTGGACCCAACTCAGTATCGGGCTATTATAGGTTCTTTAATGTACTTAACTGCTTCTAGGCCTGATATAATGTTTGCTGTTTGTCTTTGTGCTCGTTTTCAGGCAAACCCAAAGGAATCTCACATGAAGGGTGTGAAGAGGATCTTGCGGTATCTCAAGGGCAAACCGAAGCTGGGGTTGTGGTACCCGAGAGGAGGAGACTTGGAGCTAGTCGCTTACACAGATTCTGATTATGGAGGGTGCAATCAGAGTCGGAAGTCAACAACTGGAGGATGTCAGTTTCTTGGTGGCAGATTGGTGTCGTGGCAATGCAAGAAACAGACTTCGGTCGCAATTTCAACCTGTGAAGCAGAATACATGGCAGCATCCAACTGCTGCTCCCAGGTTCTTTGGATTCAACAACAGTTGCGCGACTATGGTCTGAATTTCTTACTTACACCTATTTGCATTGATAACACAGCTGCTATCTCAGTAACTAACAATCCCGTGAAGCACAGTAAAACTAAACATATTGACATACGTCATCATTTTATACGGGATTGTGCTGAGAAGAAACTGATTGTGCTTGAAAAGGTGGATACGCTTGATAATTTCGCTGATCTTTATACTAAAGCGTTTGACAAAACACGATTTCAAAACCTTATCGAGTTGAATGGGACGATCAATCCCGAGTAACCATGCTTTTCATGTGATATTTAAAAAAAAAAAAAAAAAAAAAAAACGTCACTATCGCTTAAAATATGTCGGTTACCTCAGTTTGAAGGACTTGTCTTCGGATATGTTTTGGTCCTCATTTTCTACTTGTAGATTTTGAGGATAGCCATTAACCAGATGACTGAAAGTGACCGGGGCGGTTTATGATGAGTTTTCATTCTTTCGCTTAAAATTAGTCGATCATATTAATTAGTTAGAAGGACACATACTAGTATGTGGTCGGTCCAGCTGATCCATTGGATCTTCGGGATAGCCGTTAACCTGACGACTTGACTTGATCGGGGCGATTGAAGTCAAAATTTTTTTTTACGGGAAATGAAATTATTTTTCAAGTCTTCTACTTCGTAAGAAGTTCGTTAGCTATGTTTAACAGAAAATTGATCCAACCTTGGGAAAATGATAGATATACTGATTCTGTGTGCTTAACTAGTGAAGTTATTAGGCTTAAAAGGCTTTAGGACAGTCATTGTATGTCATGGTAACTTTTTATGGTGCGTAAAAGTAGATGTGATACAAACTAAAACTACTTGATTTTACGTGGAAACTCCTTACGAGTTTTGCATGTCTTCATATATATCTTTCCGAATGATAGGCAGAAAAGCGATTACCCAGTCATACACGAGCCCGTAAGTGTTCTGATTCCCGTGAAGATAGCGTTTCAAGAAACTGCAGTGATCCAGATTCGGGACTTGCAGTTGGTTACTACTCTGAAGTCTATGTAAATGTTTATCATAAAAAAAAAAAAAAAAAAAAAAAATTATGAGTTATTGGAACATTCTAGAGTTCAACATATCAAAACTTCTTAATCATGGAGTAAGAAAGAGAACGGGAAGGAGATGAAGAGTAATTACAAACTTAATCAGACACTAAGGGTCGAAGTCAATTCGGGGTGACTTGGGGAAAGCCAAATACGCTTTGAGAATAGATAGGAGGCATCATAATCTCTGAGTTGTTGCCCACTTAATTTTTGAGCTTAATTGAACTTAACTCGTATCACAGAATCGATGAAAACTATCTTAAGTTATTTACCTGCTTACAACCTGTCTCTATATGTCATAATACAGCTAAACACGGATCTATGTGACAGTCACGTAATTAGTATGATTCCTGTTCGGATCTTTTCTAAAATGTAGTAGTCCCTATCGAGACTGAAATTTGATCCCTTATACTTTATTTTTAAAAGTTTCTTGTACTTAGTTAGTTTTATGATTTTATAACTGGTTACTTGGACTTGATCGTGTCATTTAATTCTTAAAGGGAAGTTTTAGAACTTAATTGCAAAATGTTCAAATTATAAGGGTTGATTTTGTAAATATAGGCGATGTTGTTAAACAGGCGAACTTGTGAATAACTTCGCCTAGGCGAAGTTAACCGTAACTTCGCCTGTATAACTTCGCTCCTATATAAGGATTTTCAAAGGTCATCAGTTCATTATGAACAGATAAAGTTGTTTGTGGTGAAACGTTTTGATGGGATTCAGTATTTTAAAAGAACGTTGAGATCTCTCAATACATTGCCGGAATGTGAGGTGAAGGATTTGGCTAGATTGGGGCTGATCAATAGAAGCGACGACAACATGGCAAGGGTTATTGGGAAGATCGTGTGGAAAGAAAGCATAACAAAGAAGAAGTTTGAGTTATTAAAGCCACAGAATGGAAAGCTAGTGGAAGATAAAGAAAGGGGAATGAGAGCAGATGGCAAGCCATGGATGGTAATGAAGTACAAACTGATTCGATGCATTAAGGAGGTTCCAATGAAGATTATGCCTCAAGATGTGTTGAAGAATCTTAAATGGTGGTATGTTGATTGCCAGACTGCTGAAGCCGTGATGGAAGATGAAGATGAACAAGAAGTGCTGTGGGTGTATGATCCGATGCATCTTGTTAACTTATCGAAAGCTGATCTGCAAGTGTTGAATGAAAAGAATATATTCTATATTCCTGCTTGGAAAGACGAAGCGAGGAAGTATCAGCGAGTAGTCACGGTATGTGTTAGAGAAGGAGTGCATGCGTGAAAATACAGGATTACAAGACAAGAGCTTAAAGATCAAGATATGAAGCTACTGCCAAGGGGGAGTCTGTTGGTGCATAAATGTCAGTAGTTCATAGTCTAGTGTCTGTAATCGAGTCTGTAATGTTATTTATGTTTTTGTTTAAGCGAAGTTGTTAACAAGTTCGCCTAGGCGAACTTGTTGAACAAGCGAAGTTATGGATAACTTCGCCTGAACATGCCAGGCGAAGTTGTCGTGTATATAAAGTCCTAGGTTACGGGCTGTTTAGAATCAATCAGTGAGTTAGTGTATCATGAAGTTAGTCGTTTGAGTTGACGAGAGTCTGTATCAGTGATTCATATCACGTGAGTTCGGTTATTAATATATAACGTGTTTCGGTTTGTTCGTGTGTGTTTGTTTGATTCGCTTTCTACGCTCGTAACGATCTACGCAGGGATTCCGCACCTGAGTAGACCGGGATATCTCGTGTGATCCGTCCGGGGAACCTACAAGTACCTTATGGAAGCCAACCAGCTTATTTTCCCGACACGATGTTAGTGCACGGTTTTGGTGTCCGTAGCGATCGAATAACTTATAGGCTATCTAGTCTTCGTATTTAATGTATAATTATTGTGAATTGGGCTTTGGCCTATAAATAGGTAGATGATGCTCATAATTAAGAGAGAGATCACACACATAGAATAAGTGAGATCCATAAGTTATTATGTATTTATCCTCCATAATGTATCTATTCCACCATTAACATAATAAACCGTATTTAACGTATTTGTATTCGTAAGTGTTTAATTGATGTATCGACGCGGCTAGATCCGAGAAGGGTTCAAACAGTGGTATCAGAGCAGACGGCTGCTCTGGTGCATCGATTAAGGTAAAATCTGAGTTTATTCGTTTCTTCGTGTTCATCGGATTTTGGTCATATTTGTTTTAATTTATGGATGATTGATAGAATTGATGATGAATTTGTGTTTATTGATGGAATCTGCATGTTTAAAAACTTTCATATGAGTTTATTTGACTTGCATCTTCCTACGTTTGCATGGTTTCTTGAAAAATTGCTGAAATTCGGGTGGTAAATCATGCTTGCAAAGCTACGTTTGACTGAGTTCAAGACTGCAATTGTTTTTCGATTGGTAATTGATTTGTTCAAGATTGAAACCTGACTATGTGGGATACGAGTGTCTGTTCGTTTACTTCTTTTTGAGGGACTTTGATCCTGACTATGTTGGCTACGAGTAAATGGTGGATTACTTCTGTTGAGGGGGGACGATTCTCGAATGGGTTGATCTTATTGAAGAATATACGAGTCTTGTCATTAGATTGAAGAATTTGATCATTCTGGATTAATTAGTGCAGGTTGGAACTCTGAATCATATGCCCAAACATTAGTGCATCCTTGCGAATGGGATGTAGAAGAGCTTCAAAGAGTATATTTGGGATACACGTTATCAAGAGAGGGAAAACCGAAGTGAAAGATGTTGAATGATCGAGTTGTTCATGAAGATGTGTGACAAGGTTAAATGTAAAGATATGTTTTCTTTACCGGTGTTTACGGATAGCTGATGACTTATTGCTGATTGTTGAAAGATTGAACCAGATCATACACCAATGGATGATCGGGGTGATCTCCAAGAGTTGCTCACTTTGAGGGGGTGATCTGATATGAGAGGCTACAAGTTGTTGGTTTGCTGAAAAGATTTAAAGATTGTCTGTCTGCACAAGCCTGAAAATCATCAGTCAAGGGGGTGTCTGTTAGTGCACAGCTTTGTGACTGGTGATTTGAAGTTAACGTAGTCAAGATTAAAGTATTCGATAGCTACGGAAAAGGGGGTGTCTGTTAGTGCATGGTTTTGGTGTCCGTAGCGAACGAATAACTTATAGGTTGTCTAGTCTTTATATTTAATGTATAATTATTATGAATTGGGCTTTGGCCTATAAATAGGTAGATTATGCTCATAATTAAGAGAGAGATCACACACATAGAATACGTGAGATCCGTAAGTTATTATGTATTTATCCTCCATAATGTATCTATTCCACCATTAACATAATAAACCGTATTTAACGTATTTGTATTCTTAAGTGTTTAATTGATGTATCGACGCGGCTAGATCCGAGAAAGGTTCAATCACACGGAGCAAATGCCAATCCATATACTGAACGATCCACTCACTCTCGAGTATCATTCATTTGATATTTCATATTATCTTCCTTCCAATGAAATGAAAGTTGATGAGCCAATTAAGTCCAAAACCGAGCAAGACACATCTAGATTGATGCAATGTCATTCTGATCAACGAAGATGACATTTTGGAACTCCAACTTATAATCCAACAGATTCCAACACTGATTCCATAGAAGCTCCATCAAGGTGACCTAAAATGAGAGTAATACAACCTCAAGAAAAGGTGAGGATACGAGTAGATATAAATAAACATAATGAAGAAATATGGACGGAAGAAGAATCTCAGGAAGATCCCGAAGAAGAAATTTCAGAAGAATAAGTATTGAGGAAGAAGGCCCTCATATTCGGGATAATTCAAGATGTGATTGTCCACCAAATATTGGTTTTCAACATCCTATGTTCCATATTTCCCCTCTCCGTGATTCTCAAGATCCTTATGTTCACGGTTTCCCACCTAATTTTCCACCATACACTAGCGTTGTTCCTACCATAAGTTGGTATCAAGTTGGTATCAGAGCATAAGTTCGAGAGAATTAAGCATCCTACATGCTTAGTCTCGAACAAAGAATGGGACTTAACTAAGAAAAGAAAGAAGATGCCAATGCAAGAAAGCCATGTGTCACTCAAGCAAGCTCAGTAAGGGTAAAGTATATGATTAATTTCATGTATAATGTGAGAATGTGTAAGGAAGTAGCTTAAATATAAGGGATAAGAGTATATGATTGCATGAACTGTTTGATTGTCTTATTGTTTAGAAGTAGAACTAGCACAAATAGACTCATAAGGGGAAGTGTAAGGACACAGAAAGTAACGTGATCAGCTAATCACAGCTGACCACTGTTATTACCTATAAGCCTTACTATCCTTGTACTAAATAGTTCCTTAAGTGATGACGTTTGTGTTTCCTTATAGAATTATTGGAGCAGGAAAGACTGTCGGTCAAGGAGGTGGTATATGGCGTCATGGTAGGCCACGCATTACCCGGGAACCTTCTGTAGAACCACTTACTAACACAACGGAAAAAGGAAGTGCCACTAGACAGAATCCGAGCATCAATGAAGGGTATCAACTTGCCCCACTGTTGAAGCTGCCATTGCTCAGGCTATAGTTGCTGCAATGAAGGAATTACAACCTTGCAAGTCTGCTGCGAGCCATGCGAGAACTGCTGAGAGAGTGAGGGATGATGGTAAGAATGTTGATGACGAGGAGGGCGATTCGAGTGAAGTCCGATTTGTGAAGGTTGATGGGAGGAAGCGAGGACGTGGTGGGTGCAACTATAAGTCATTCAAAGGCTGTGATTCACCCAAGTTGACTAGTCTAGGAGACCCAATCGCTACGCATTACCTGGGAACCTTCTTTTGAACCAGTTACTAACACAAGGGAAAAGGAAGTGCGGCTGGACAGAATCCGAGCATCAATGAAGGGTATCAACTTGACCCCACTGTTCAAGCTGCCATTGCTCAGGCTGTAGTTTCTACAATGAAGGAATTACATCCGAACAAGTCTGCTGCGAGCCATGCGAGAACTGCTTAGAGAGCGAGGGATGATGGTAAGAATGTTGATGACGAGGAGGGTGATTCGAGTGAAGTCCGATCTGTGAAGGTTGATGGGAGGAAGCGAGGACGTGGTGGTGCAACTATAAGTCATTCAAAGACTATGATTCACCCAAGTTGACTGGTCTAGGAGACGCAATCGCTACTCTCCAGTGGATAACTTCCATGGATAAGATTATCCGAATTAGCGAATGCCATCCAGACCAAGCAATAGGTTATGATACTTAGTTGTTTGGTATGAGGCTATGTATTGGTTGGAGGCTGTGGAGCACATGAAGACTCGGGAAGAGATTAAGGCGATGAGGTGGGAGGACCTGAAGGAGTTGGTGATGAAGCGATTTTGTGTTGATGCTGAGGTTGAGAGGGCTGAGATGAAGTTCCAAAATTTGAAAGCAGGTAAGATGACACACCGCGAGTACGCTACTAAGTTCAATCGCATGTCTAGGTTGGTTCCTAACATGGTGAATACCTAAGCTAAAAGGATCAAGTGCTACATAAGAGGACTGCCACATAACGTCCGCACCTTAGTCAAGACTAATAAACCTGCTACATTTGACTCTGCTGTTTAACTAGCAGAGATGGTTTATGATGATCTGACTGTGGAAGATCTGGCGGTGGTGAAAGAGAAGAAAGAGAAGAAGTGGGTTGTTCCCGCTAAGTGGCCTGGTACCCAATCATGGAACCCAAGAGATAAGAGACAGAAGGTGTAGGAGAAGAAGTCGTGTAAGACTTGGGGGAAGATGCACGCTGGTGAGTGCAAGTGGGGTACCGGTTTTGACGTGTGTCACAAGTATGGAAAGTCCCATGGTGGGGAATGTAGGTTGGGTTCAAACGCCTGTTACAAATGTGGAAATATGGGGCATTTTGCTCAGGAATTCCATGAAAAGCCCACGTGTTATAGGTGCGGTCAGACAGGTCACCTAGCAAGGGCTTGCATGGGGGGTGAAGCTGATGGAAGCGAGAAGAAGGATGCTGACCAAGCTAGGCCAAGGAGTAGGGCCTACATGCTAACTCAGGGGCAAGCCAAACAAATCCCTGATGTTGTGACGAGTACGTTTCTAGCAAAAATGAAATGTTGTCGTGTTCCAGAAACTTTTAAAGTTGAAACTGCTAGTGAAACTTCGGTTAAGATTATGAGGATGGTTGAGAATTGTAAGATAGAGTTAGAGGGATGTGAGTTCCCTGTTACTCTGTATGTTATGACATTAAGAGGGTTCGATGTAGTTTTGGGGATGGACTGGCTATCTGAATTCGAAGCTCAAATAGTGTGTAAGAGTAGGATAATAAGATTAAAATCTTTGGATGGTAGTACAGTGATGATATATGGTGATAAGGATGGTTCAGGGTTTAATGCTATTTCGATGATAAAGGCGAGGGTGCAGAGCTTACCTGGCATATGTTGTTAAAGCTAAGGCCGAGACGAAGGAAGTGAAATATGTTCCTGTTGTGTGAGACTATCCAGAAGTGTTCCCTGAGGACCTTCCGGGGTTGCCACCGGAGCGCGAGATAGAATTCCATATAGAATTAATATAAGGAGCACAACCCGTCACGAAATCACCTTACCGCCTAGCGCCATCCGAGATGAAGGAGTTGATGTCGCAACTGCAAGAACTCTTCGACAAAGGTTTTATTAGGCCAAGTGTTTCCCCATGGGGTGCACCGGTGTTGTTTGTTAAGAAGAAGGATGGAAGCATGAGAATGTGCATACACTACCGAGAGTTGAATAAACTTACGTTGAAGAACAGGTATCCGTTGCCACGGATTGTCGATTTTTTTGACCAACTGCAATATTAAAGTTGGTTCTCACGAATAGATCTGGGATCAGGTTATCATCAGTTGAAGGTGAAAGAGGCAGACATCCTTAAGACAGCTTTTCGGACGCAGTATGGACACTACGAGTTCCTCGTGATGCCGTTCGGTCTAACGAATGCTCCAGCATAATTTATGGACATGATGAATAGGGTATGTCGGCCGATGTTGGACATGTCAGTTATTGTTTTCATTGACGATATATTGATTTATTCAAAGAGCGAGTCTGACCATGCTAAGCATCTAAAAGAAGTATTGAAGATCTTGAAAAAAGAGAAGTTGTATGCTAAATTTTCTATGTGTGCATTATGGTTGCTTGAAGTCAGTTCCTAGGTCACGAGATCTATCCAGAAGGGATTTGTATGGACCTAGCAAATATCGAGGCGATAACAAATTGGAAGACTCCGCCGAACTCTACTGATATATGCAGCTTCTTAGGGCTGGCTGGCTATTATAGGAGATTCATCGAAGGCTTCTCCAAGATAGCCGCACCATTGACTTGAATGACCCGGAAGTCTATAGTGTTCAATTTGGGTAAGTTTCAGGAGGATGCTTTTGAGGAATTGAAGAAGAGACTCACGCAAGCTCCACTTGCTCTACCTGATGGAGACGAGGATTTGGTTGTTTGTACTGATACTTCACATCGTGGGCTAGGTTGCGTGTTAATTCAATGAAATAGGAAATGTGATAGCTTACACGTCCAGACAGTTGAAAGTTCATGAAAGTACTTACCCGATGCATGACTTAGAATTAGCAGTAGTAGTGCACGCTCTCAAGATATGAAGGCATTATCTGTACGGTACCAAGTACACTATTTATACGGATCATAAGAGTTCGAAGTACTTCTTCGAGCAGATGGAATTAAACATGAGGCAGAGAAGATGGTTAGAGTTGATAAAGGACTACGATTGCGATATCAAATACTATCCTGGTAAGGATAATGTGGTCGCCAACGCGCTAAGCCGTAAGAATGAAGAAATCATTGCAACCGTGAAGTCTTATAAGTTGATAATTAACTCAGATCTCTTCGGAGAAATCATCAAGGCACAGTCTGAGGTGCTTATTGATGAAGGGCTAATGAAAAAGGAGAGAATTTTTGGACAGCAAGACGAGCTGAAGAATAACACTCATGATGTTAAGACTAGGTTTGACCGCATGTCGATTCCACGCCATGGAAATCTTAGAGTTCGAATCTTAGATGAGGCTCAGAAGTCGAGATACTCGATCCATCCGGGATCCACCAGGATGTATCAAGATCTCAAGAGAGACTACTGGTCGCCGAGTATGAAGAACGACATAGTAGATTATGTCATCAAGTGCTTAACTTGCTTATAAGTCAAGGCCGAGTACCAGAAGCCTTATGCGAAAATGTTGCCGCTGGAAATACTAGAATGGAAATGGGAACACATCATCATGGATTTCATAATTAAGCTACCGCATACAGCTAAATGTCATGATACCATTTGGGTGATTGTCGATCGTTTAACGAAAAGTGCTCACTTTCAGCCATAAGAGAGGCTATCTCATTAGAAACGTTAGCAAATGTGTTCATAGAGGAAGTTGTGGCTAAACATGGAGTGTCGTCATCAATCGTGTCTGATAGAGATATGCGCTTTACTTCGAGATTCAGAAGGAAGTTCCATGAAGCTATGGGAACAAGACTGAACATCAGTACGGCGTATCATCCTCAAAAAGATGGGCAGTCTGAAAAGACTATCCAAACCCTTGAGGATATGCTACGTGCTTGTGTTTTAGACTTTGGAGGAAGTTGGGATGACCATCTGCATCTGGCAGAGTTCTCTTATAACAACAGCTACCATTCGAGTAATGGTATGCCACCGTTCGAGATGTTATATGGTAGACGTTTTAGAACTTCTGTATGTTGGGGAGAGATTGGTCAGAAAGACATAGGAAGTCTAGAAGTTGTGCAGGAAACCTGTTCAAAGTTCGATCAGATCAAGGCAAGGATGAAAGCTGCTCAAGACCGTCAGAAGCCATATGCTGATAAGCGGCGACAACCAATCGAGTTTAACGTTGGTGACAACGTGATGCTCAAGGTCTCGCCTTGGAAGAGAATTATTCGTTTCAGAAAAAGAGGGAAGTTGAGTCCAAGGTACATCGGACCATTTAAGATTGTCGATCGTTTGGTGAAGTAGCTTATAGGCAGGAATTGCCTCAAGAGTTAGAAGGAATTCACTCTACTTTTCATGTTTCTCCCTTGAGGAAATGTCTAGCGGATGACACGTCCCACGTGCCATTAGTGGACATCGAGGTAGATGAACGAGTGAACTATGTCGAGCAGCCTATTGAGATAGTGAACCGTAAGGAGAAGCAGCTTCGTCATAAAGCTATTCCTTTAGTGAAAGTAAAATGGAAGCATCGTAAGGGATCAGATGCTACTTGGGAAGTTGAGGATGAGATGCGCAAGTTTTACACAGACTTATTTAGGTAAGAGATAGGTTTCAAGGACGAAACCTCTTTTAAGGAGGGTAGACTTGTAACATCCCAAATTTTCTAAAAATAATATTTAATATATTATTTAATTAGGATGAAAAAGTTTACTTGAGTTAATAGAGAAATAAAAATATAATAAAGGTGGAAGGTTAAGTAGGCTAATTATATGGAATTAAATATGGACCAAAAAGAAAAGATGTGCCTAAAGTCCATGGGCTTAATGGAGTATGAATACCCCTTAAACCCTAATCCTTTCCATTTCTCCATCCATCTTTACACCATAGCCTACACCTTCAAAAACACACACTTTAGCTAAACACTCTCTACTTTAATATATTCAATGACCCAAGACCAACCGAAGGTAAGAAAAAATTTATCTTAGTTGTACCAATGTATTAGAACCCGACACCGCAACCTCGGGATGCCGTATGAGTTGTTTGGATCTAGATCAAGCTTTGTTCGGGCGTTTAATCAAACTAAAAAGAGCTTAAGGACCACCTTAGCTCAGATCTGGACACCCTGATGCTATCCAGACTAAAAACGATCAAACCCCAATCAATCATGGTGTTTAAAAGCGGCCGATGACACCGGAATCGAAGAAAACCCCCAAAAATGTGTGTTCAAGAGCTGAACAGGACTTGTACGGTGTATAAGTATATACACCGTATATGTTAGGCACTGTATATGTTTGAGCGGTGTATATGTTAGTCCTTATATATATATAAATATATATATATATATGAATCGAAAACAACATCCATATAATGATTAAATCCGATATCAATTCGTGTGTAATCGTCACTACACCCCAAATTATATCTAAGATTTCCGTGTATAATGGCTTACTTCCATTATAACACCAACCGTGTGTAATGATCTACCGTCATTACATCACCAAAAACAATAGGCATTTCATTTCTTAAACAAATTGAGCTGTTGTAGACTAACTAAGAATACAACATTACGTATGACTATCATAGTTGGTAACTCGAAACATACCATACTCAAAATATACCCACTTTTAGCCCAACGCGATTGGAAGTGGGGGGGGGGGCATCACCCCGATAGATCTACCCATATTGCTGTGCCCTTACTAATTCGGTTAACAATTATTTAGCCAACTAGACTCATCCCGCATTATACACCAACTTGTAAAATAAAATGTCTTTATAAAACATCAAAGAAATCAATATGTAATAAAGAATATGTTTTTCCCCAAAACACAATCAATTTGGAAACATTTCCAGTTAAAAATCGAGGGGAGGGGGTCGATAGAGAAACTCACTATTTTGTAGCTTTTTGTTTTCCTAAAATCTGGTGTCCTGTATTAGAACACGTTTTGTTAATAAAAACTTAATTTTAGTTTTTATACAAAACTCATTTTTATTTTGTAAGTCTAACTCTAGTATTCACATAAACACATAAGCAAATAAGCACATAAGCGAGTACACATAGTTCGGTTTATTCGTTAACTATTATTTAATTAATTAAATGAACCAATAAAAAATTTAACATATATTAAAATATTTTAATTTTCAGTTGCTGGAAATTTTTAAGAAAATATTAATCTTCTATTTTTCACAAAACTTGTCGGTTTTGTCGGTTTTATGCTTAAAATGCATTGTTTCGGTTTTTCGTTATAAATGTAACTTACAAATTATGGAAAATACTTGTTACATATATATATTAATCAATTTTACAATTTAACTTGTGAAAATATATTACTTTCATTTTTGTTAATATTTTTTTAAAATAGCAATTTTTTAACGTTTTCGTGTCGGTTTTCGCGACATGAACCGTTTAGGACTAAGTTTTATCATCTTGTCCTTTTCTCATGTATTAACTTATGTTATACATGAGTGTTTTACCACTTTAGGGGCTGTTCTAAAACAGTCCCTAATTGTTGTGTCGGTTTTGTTTAAAAAGCATATTTTTCGACCGTTTA
This sequence comes from Bidens hawaiensis, assembly GCF_021521415.1. Lineage (NCBI taxonomy): Eukaryota > Viridiplantae > Streptophyta > Magnoliopsida > Asterales > Asteraceae > Bidens > Bidens hawaiensis. The sequence goes on along the minus strand of NW_027497498.1, from coordinate 68,917 downwards.
AGTTACCGACAAGTCAGATAAATTACACAAGTCTATACCAATCATCTTATGAACTAAACACACATATAATAACATATAATTTACCATAGATTGCATTTTTTACTATATATATTTATAAGATACCTTAATCGAGTTTTTCGGTTCCTAGTTCGTATTTTAGATTACCTTAACAATGTTACTAGTTAAGCTTGTTATTTATATATATACAATTATCATTAAATATCTTTAAAAATCCAGATCTTTAACCTCTTTTCTAAGCTTCTAATGATTCCAAAATATTACTTTTAAAAAAAAGTTTCTATTCAATTTCTATTTTAGAAGAATCTTATGTTTCATGATCCAAGTCTTTGTCTTTTAAACAACTATCATGTTTTAGATTTGAGATGATTCTATTCCTTTGTATCTAGTCACTTTTATGTCATTTCCATCCTTTTAATCAATCTTTCAAATAAAAGGATAACGGATTTTATAAGTTTTCCGGATTTTATAAGTTTTCTAAGTGTTGTTTTAACAAAATTTCTAATTTTAGTAACTTTTAATGTTTGTAATTATAATTAATCTAATTCTTCCACTTTGATTAGTTGTAATTCTAGATTTAATTCATTCATATACGTTGTTAGGGTTTCATACATCCTAAATAATCTATTCCATTTTATTCTTTTAATTCATCATTTAAAAAAGTTTCTATCTTTGGAAAGGTGTTGTTTATTTAAACAATGAGTTAACAAATCCAAGTTTCAAATTATACATCCTATCTTATTTTAAGTTGTTACTAATCACCTATTGATTTCATTCATTTTAATTTTTTATATCAAAATCCAATTTTTATCTTTTCTTAGATTAAAGTTTCTTTATTTAGTAACTTCAACAATTTTCAAGTTATATCTATTATTTCTAACATGCAACCTATTTTACTTATATTTAAGTTGTCCTACAACATCTTTTGATCCAAAAATGTGTCCAAAATCTCTTAATTAACTTAATACCAAAAATCCCCAATTTTCATAATTATGAATACATTCTTGTTTTATTCATCATTAACAACACTTTTCAACAATCTAAACCATATTAACAAGTTAAGGACCAACAATCAATCTCAAACTTCATTCTAATAACAAACCCTAGAATCAAGTTTATCAAATATTCAAGAGATCCATATTCAATCTAATAATCAATATAGGGTCTTTAGGATATATGTATGCATGTGTATGGAGTTTTGATTCTATCATACATATATATATACATATACCCACAGCTCACACACATATACATACACTACACACATTATCAATCTTTCAATCAAACTCAAGTTTATCAAATCTTGTTCATTAATAATCAACGCTTAATTAATCTTATCGTAATACTTACTTGGTTCTTGAGATTGTTAAAGATGAAAATGGTGAATGGTAGTAGTGTGTGTTTTCCTAGCTTTAATCCTTCTTAATGGCTCCTTAGTGGCTTAATCCTTTCCTTGATCTTGATTCAAACCTCCATGTTTCTTGATTGTGTGTTTTTGTGTGTTGATTTTGAATTGATTTGAATGGTTAAAGGGGCTGATTGGGCCATGGGTTTTAAGGGGGTAAGAGGGGGAGGGAGTAGAGTGGTGAGTTGGTGGATTATAGTGGTGATTTGGTGGTTTAGAGTGATATGGTGGAGTGTTTAGTTTATTAACAGGTGTATTGTTCCAAGAATAATGATTAGGGGAGGAGTTGAAAGAAGGAGAGTGGTGCAAGTGTGATGGTGAGTTGTCCAAGGGGTGGGGTGGGGCAGCCTAGGGGTTGGGGGGTATTTGAAGGGTTTTAATCAATAACTAGGTGATTTTCGGTTATTCGTTTAACGTATTTCGTGTTTTAAATATCCAAACGAATTCCGTTTTCAATTATTTTTGTCAGACATTGAACAAAATCAAATTCTTGACTGTATGGCCCATAAAAATCATTTTCTTGAAAATAATTCATGTGGGGTCCTTTCCGGGTCTTGTACTAACTCGTGTTTGCTTATTTTCCAATTTTTGTGATTTGAGTCTTTCTAAATTATATTTTTATATTGTCTCACATGTTTTCATATATATTTTGTATTTTTGAGATTGTTTAATCAGTCTAATGATTTATTTACTTTCTGGCTTGCTGCCCGAGTTTTTTGCACGTTTTTCTCGTTTCGTGCCGAAATTTGGACTTTTTGTTGACTTTGTAAGACAATAAACCCTATTAAAGAGAGATTTTATTAATAAAGTGATTTTAGGATGGATAATCCTGATTACATTACTGAAAATTTTTGCCAGATGTTACATTCTCCCTTCCATTAAGAAATTTCGTTCTGAAATTTAGGAAGTTCGTCTCGAAATTTAGGAAAAGTCACTCCCACTCGTTTCATCTGGTCTTGTCGTTCCCGGGTGAACTCAGGACCTAGTCTCGAGTTCCAACGAACTTTGACCAGTTTCATTCGATTTCGTCTGAGCTTTTGTATTTTCCAGTCCATGACTTCTAAAGGCTCCTCGACAAATCGAATGTAACATCCCAATTTTTTGGTTCGGTTAATAATAATAATAAAATATGATAGGATGAGTAGGCTTTATAGATGGAATTAATTATGAACCCAAAGGAAAAGATGGGCCTTAGGTCCATGGGCTTAAGGGAGTATAAATACCTCTTAAACCCTAATCCTTTCCATTTTTATCCATCTCTACACCATAGCCTACACCTTGAAAAACACACACAAACACTATCTAATATCTCGAGCCAAGATCCGAAGGTGGAAACCCAACTCCGTTGGTGCTAGATCGTCGTGACAAACCAAAACAACATCAAGGCTTAACCATGTTCGTCGAACCGACTCGTTTAAGGTACGTTTATAATTAGAAATCATTCATTTTGGCCCGGATTTGTTTAGGAAATCCTAGATCTGTATGAATGTGATGAAACGAACCAAACGTGATGATTCTTGCTGAAAACCATTAACGATTGATGGGTTAATAGCTAACCTTAAGAACTCGTATATATATGTTTAAATCGCACCCTATATACATGACTGTTTGAACGATTGAATGGTTAGGGTTTGTAGGCTTTGGGTAGACGAATCCATTGATACCTAAATCGTGTTATTTCATCACGAGATAACGGTTTAATTGCAGATTTGATGAAGGTTGACTGCGTTTGTTCTTGATGATTTTGAATTTGACCTTATAGTCAAAGATCTCGATAAGAACTATTGGTAGTTCGTTATGGATGATCAATTTTTTTCGCGTACATAACGTATGGGACTCATTCGTGTAAATGGATAACAAATCTATCCATGCGCTATACTAAGATAATGAACTAGACAACGAACCAGAATCACGAATCATCTAACGAATCAGGTGATTCGTTACTTGCCAATTCGTTACGAATAAGGTAACAAATCAGGTGTGACAATCGTCAATTTCAGGTTAACTCCGTTAACTCAACTCCGTCAATTCAAACTTTAAGATCGTTAAATCTATAACGCACACTTCATAACATTTAAACTAGGGTTTAAATGACGCTTAACACTTACTACATGTGTAGTCTTTCGGGATTTGCACCGAAACGCAAACGAGTTGACGCAAACGATTGATAAATGAACGAAAAACGTCAAAACAATAATTATGTGATAATTATGTGTTAGATATATGTGTGTTACTTGATTATGTTATGTGGAATGTTAAACAAGAAACAAGAACCAATTAGTTAGGCTAGAGATGTAACACTTGGAAGTAGAGGGACTAGAGTGTAACTTGTATAATTATAAATATAACCTTAACTACAAACCCTAACTTATTTTCTTTTCTTTTCCCCCACACCACAAACCCCGATCGGCCCTCCCTTTGTTCTCCACGGCTGCCGTCCACAAGAACACACACATATACACATCAAATCAAGTGATTAGTCCAAGAACTAGGTGCTAGGAAGGTATAATTGATCATCCTTTACCTTCTTGTTGTTTAATTTTGATGTTTAATGGGTTAAGTACAAACCCTAGGCAGCCGATTTTGTTCATGTATATGGTTAATATGATTGTTGTTATTTGGATAATGAATTGATAACTAGATTGATGTTGTTGCATGATTCATTGTTGTCTTTGATTTGAGTTAAAACACAAACCCTAATCTTGTATGTATGGTGTAATTGAGATGCATGGATAGTAGTATTAGTGTCTAGCATGTTATATGATTTATTTGTGATCCATGGCTAGTGAAATTGTTAAGTTTTGATGTGAACAGAATCTGGGCAGAATGTGTATACGATGTTTAAATGACTGTAACGAAGTGTAAACGTGAAAATTGGTTGAGATTGTGGGTACTGCAGGGCGGGCGGGCGGTTTAGGAGCATGCATTAAATGAAAACACTTTTATTCTGCAAACTTATTTTTAACAGTTATCTTTGGTTTTAAGTCGTCCTGCGTGACGCAGCTTTTGAATTAAGGTTTTTACGCTTCCGCACTTATTTGCATTTAAACGTTTTTATGGTTTGATTATAACTGATGATTCCGATCCTGCCAGTTCACACCCTCTGACGGTAAAACTCCGTTAGTGGATTTTGAGGGTGTGACAGATTGGTATCAGAGCCATTGGTTATAGCGAACTAGAAGCTGCATGCATACTATACTATAACCGCGACGACCCATTAGTTATAATGATACGCACTGCATAGGTTTGTGTAGTCTGGTAATCTTATCTCTTTATCTCTTTCACTCATACGCGCGCATACACGGCTTACCTGTAGGAATGTCGACGCCACCCTCATCATCATCCGATTCGATGACGCTTGCTCACGGGAAGGAACCTCAGTTACCTACCGCCTCGCCACCCCGCGTAGTCCCTGGAGCTCGAAGCTCCCGCACCGAAGAGGTACCGCCTATCCGGAGGCCTTTACGAAAACGACGTTAGCTGGGATTGGTACCCTAACATGATCAGACGTATGGTCTATCGCGAACAAGTTCCCCCGTTGCCTCACCCGAACCACCCTGCTTATCCCAACACTCTACCACCCATAACCGAACCAGTGGAGCGAGTTCTCGCAGCTGTTGTTTCTTGTTTGGAGCGTGATGTGGGTTACATGCGCTACACGAGAGAAAATGTTGCCAGACTGTTTAAAGACGGAACCGAGACTCAGGAGGAGATTGCCCGCATGGCAGCGGCAATGAAAGATATGCAAGAGACTAGTGAGCAACAAACGAAGGTTATGATGAAGATGCAAGCTGAGATGATAGACTTGCAAGAGCAACTCCAAGAAGCAAGGACCCGAACTGAGATAGCGTTAGAGCGTTGCGATGTCTTACAAATGCAACTTGCTTAGAACGCAGCCGAACCTGAGGCAGAGCCTGAGGCCGAGCCCGAGGCAGAGCCTGAAGTAGAACCTGAAGAAGATCCCGAAGAGGAGCTTGAGGAAGATCCCGAGGAAGATCCCGAGGAGGAACCCGAAGAAGAACCGGAGGAAGAACCGGCTGAGGAGGAGGCACACTCGGAGGTGTCCTCAGATGACGACATCTAGTGATGATGACATTTAGATGGAGGGGTTGTCTCCATCCGAACTATTATTTTCTATGATTTTAAGGATTGATTGGAAATACTTTGTAGCGAATACAATGGTTTTAATCATGAATTTTTATTTAGACTAATATGTGGTTGTGATGTGATGTTGTTTCTTATTTTCTTTCTTACCTATTTTTTTTTTCATGTATGGTGTGTTGTATATGAAGGAAAAATTCATGTTTAACATTTTATACTGTGATTCTAGGAAATGGCCGGAAGAAACGCTGGACGAGGACGTGGTAACATCAGCATGACTGCAGCTGAACTCCAAACTCTGCTGAATGACCATGTGGCGGCCGCTTTAGCCGCACACGTTCAGAATCAAACTGGAGGTCCGAGTGGAACGTGTACCTTCAAGAACTACCTAGACTGCAAGCCCAGTACGTTTAAGGGCACTGAGGGAGCTATAGGCTTCCTGCGTTGGGCTGAGAAGGCCGAGTCGGCTTTTGAGATGTGTAATTGTCCCCCTGCCTGTAGGGTCAAATTCGCTGCTGTGACACTTGAGGATTCCGCCCTCACTTGGTGGAATTCAAACGTCCAGATCCTTGGGTTGGAACTGGCTAACGCGATGAACTGGGAGGAGTTCAAGAGCATGATGCGAGAGGAGTACTGTCCGAGGGAAGAAATTTCGAAGTTAGAGTCGGAGTTTTGGTCGTTAAAGATGGTGGGTTCGGAAATCGAAGCCTACACCACTCGTTCGCACGAGTTGGCTGTGATGTGTCCGCGGATGGTGGATCCGCCGAGCAAGAGAATAGAAATGTACATTGATGGTTTAGCACCGCAAATTCAGGGCATGGTGACGTCTTCCCGACCAGCCACGATCCAACAAGCGATCCGTTTAGCTCACAAACTGACGGATCAGGCTGTGACCCAAGGTGCGTTACCACCTAGGGGTTCGACCACTAAAGCCCGTGACAACCCGAGTAGTGACCACGTCAGCAACAGTAACAGCAACAGCAACCCGAACAGCGGGAAGAGAAAGTTTGACAACACCAGATCTTCATCCTCGAACCTCCCACCGCAACACCACTATCGTAAGCCCGAATTTACTCGGAGCTTTAACACTCAGAATCACAACAACAACACCAACCACAACGGTAGCGGGCAGGTTTCGAGCGGATATGCTGGGAAATATCCAAAGTGCAACAGGTGCAACTTTCATCATGTTGGCCAGTGTGACCGTGTCAAGTGTCAAAGATGCGGAAAGATAGGTCACCAAGCGAAAGAATGTAGAGGAGACCTTGCGGCAAAGGGTGCTCCTAAGCCACCGATGACAACTAAGGGATGCTTTGAATGTGGGCAGGAAGGTCATTTCCGGAAGGATTGCCCCAAGCTGAAACAGAATGACAATAACGGGGGTAATGGAAGTGGCAGTAATGGTGGAGGCAATGGCAAAGGAAGAGCGTTTGTGATTGGATCGGGTCAAGCCCGCAATGATCCGCATGTGGTGTCTGGTAAGTTCCCCGTAAACGATTGTTTTGCTTCTGTTTTATTTGACACTGGAGCTGATAGGAGTTTTGTGTCGAAAGCCTTTAGCCAACTTTTAGACCTTACTCCAACCCCGTTAGACGCTAAATTTCCTGTCGAATTAGCTAACGGTAAAACTGTAGTAACAACTCATATACTTGCGGGATGTAAGTTGAAACTGTCAGGTCATGTCTTTGATATCGACCTTATTCCTTTTACGCTTAGTAGTTTCGATGTCGTTGTCGGCATGGACTGGTTATCCGAGAACCGAGCGGAGATTATATGCCATGATAAGATAGTCCATATTACCACCCCTTCCGGCGAGATCATTTCGGTCCGAGGCGAGAGAAGCGGCATGACCACCAGCGTCATTACCCTTTTGAAGGCACAGAAGTATCTACGAAAGGGTCATCCGGCAATTTTGGCGCAGATTGTTGAGAAACCCGCGGAGGAGAAACGAATTGAAGACATACCAGTTGTGCGAGACTTTCTGGAAGTTTTCCCAGAGGATTTGCCCGGACTCCCTCCTATTCGTCAAGTCGAATTCCAAATCGAGTTGACACCCGGTGCAGCACCCATAGCACGAGCCCCGTATCGGCTCGCACCGGCGGAACTTCAGGAGTTGTCCACTCAGTTGCAAGATTTGTTGGATAAGGGTTTTATCCGACCTAGCTCATCGCCATGGGGAGCCCCTGTCTTGTTTGTCCGAAAGAAAGACGGGACTTTCCGAATGTGCATCGACTACCGGGAGTTGAACAAGGTGACGGTCAAGAACCGTTATCCTTTACCCCGAATTGATGATTTGTTTGACCAGCTTCAAGGATCGAGTTACTACTCGAAGATTGATCTACGATCCGGTTACCACCAGCTGAGAGTGCGCGAAGAAGATATCTCAAAGACGGCTTTCAGAACACGGTATGGTCACTACGAGTTTTCGGTTATGCCTTTTGGCCTAACCAACGCGCCAGCCGTATTTATGGATCTCATGAATCGAGTATGCAAGGCGTACCTCGACAAGTTCGTGATTGTTTTCATCGATGATATTCTCGTCTACTCCAAGAACGAGACTGACCACGAAGAGCACCTAAGGGTAATTCTGGAACTATTGAAGAAGGAACAACTGTATGCTAAACTCTCGAAATGTGAATTTTGGCTTCGCGAGGTTCACTTTTTAGGACATGTGATCAACGAGAATGGTATACATGTCGATCCCGGTAAGGTAGAGGCCATCAAAAACTGGGAAGCACCTAAGACTCCGACTGAGGTGCGACAATTCCTAGGACTGGCCGGCTACTACCGGCGTTTCATCGAGGGATTTTCAAAAATTGCTCAACCCCTCACCGCTTTGACCCACTAGGGCACTAAGTACAACTGGGGTGACGCGCAAGAATCCGCTTTTCAACTGTTGAAAACCAAGCTTTGTAGCGCCCCTATTTTAGCCCTCCCCGAGGGAACGGAAAATTTTGAGGTACACTGTGACGCATCTATACAAGGTCTCGGTTGTGTGCTGATGCAACTCGAGAAGGTTATAGCCTACGCCTCTAGACAACTACGGGTTCACGAGAAGAACTACACGACCCATGATTTGGAACTCGGAGCTGTGGTGTTTGCTCTTAAGATATGGAGGCATTACTTGTACGGTACCAAGTTTACCATTTACACCGACCACAAGAGTCTCCAACATATCTACGATCAGAAGGAGCTGAACATGCGACAACGTCGTTGGGTCGAGCTGCTTAAAGATTACGATTGTGCCATCAAGTACCACCCTGGCAAGGCCAATGTGGTGGCCGACGCCCTCAGCAGAAAGGAAGCAGATAAACCCAGACGGGTGAGAGCATTGCAACTCACGATTCATGCCAGCTTACCCGATCAGATTCGCGATGCGCAACTGGAAGCTTTGAAAGATGATAATCTTCCGTCGGAACTCATGCGGGGCATGAACAAGCAACTTGAAACCAGATCGGACGGGGCCCGATATTTTGAGAACCGGATTTGGGTTCCACGATACGGAGAGTTGAGAACTCTAGTGATGGACGAAGCTCATAAGTCCCGATATTCTATCCACCCTGGCTCAGATAAAATGTATCATGATTTAAAGGCACTTTACTGGTGGCCGAACATGAAAGCCGACATTGCCACCTACGTGAGCAAATGCTTGACTTGTGCCAGAGTCAAGATAGAATACCAGAAACCATCTGGTCTACTGCAACAACCGGAACTCCCAATGTGGAAATGGGAGCACATCTCAATGGACTTTATTACGGGTTTGCCTAAGACACCGACGGGATGCGATACCATCTGGGTGATCGTTGACCGGTTGACTAAATCGGCACACTTCCTAGCAATTAAGGAAACGGACAAAATGGAAAGACTGACTCGCGTATACATGAAAGAAGTGGTGTCTAGACACGGAGTGCCTGTCTCGATCATTTCCGATCGAGATTCTCGTTTCACCTCGCACTTTTGGAAGTCGCTGCAAAGCGCACTGGGCACCCGTCTCGATATGAGTACAGCATACCATCCTCAGACGGATGGGCAAAGTGAACGGACTATTCAGACCCTGGAGGATATGTTGCGTGCATGCGTTTTAGATTTCGGAAAAAGTTGGGAACCCCACTTACCCTTGGTAGAGTTTTCGTATAATAACAGCTACCACGCAAGTATTAAGGCAGCGCCGTTTGAAGCGCTGTACGGACGGAAGTGTCGATCACCACTCTGCTGGGCAGAGGTGGGTGACAGCCAAATCACTGGTCCGGAACTGGTACTCGAAACCTCGGAAAAGATTGTTCAAATCCGAAATCGCATGGCAGCAGCACGAGATCGCCAAAAGAGTTACGCCGACAAGCGCCGAAAACCTCTCGAATTTCAAGTGAACGATCGGGTGTTACTCAAAGTCTCACCTTGGAAAGGTGTGGTTCGCTTTGGAAAGCGAAACAAACTCAACCCACGGTATGTTGGTCCGTACCGGATAACTGAGCGCATTGGTCCGGTGGCGTACCGACTGGACCTACCAACAGAACTCAGTGGCGTACACGATGTATTCCACGTATCAAATTTGAAGAAATGCCTATCTGATGAATCCCAAGTAGTCCCTTTGGAGGAACTACAAAATGATGAACAGTTACGTTCATTGAAGAACCAGTCGAGGTTTTGGATTGGGAAACCAAAACGCTCAAACACAGCAAAATTCCAATCGTTAAGGTTCGTTGGAACTCGAGACGTGGACCGGAGTTCACGTGGGAACGCGATGATCAAATGATGAAAAAGTATCCTCACCTTTTTGAAGGGCTAACCAAACACAGAAAACCGCGAAACTCGGCAAACCGTCAAACATCACCGGAGGTATGAATTAAATTTCGGGACGAAATTTCTTTCTACTAGGGGATGATATGACAAACTAAAAAAATTTTTTTTTACTCTTTCAGACTCTCATCACGACTTGACTCAAATTTTCGGGACGAAAATTCTTTAACATGGGAATGATGTGACAATCGTCAATTTCAGGTTAACTCCGTTAACTCAACTCCGTCAATTCAAACTTTAAGATCGTTAAATCTATAACGCACACTTCATAACATTTAAACTAGGGTTTAAATGACGCTTAACACTTACTACATGTGTAGTCTTTCGGGATTTGCACCGAAACGCAAACGAGTTGACGCAAACGATTGATAAATGAACGAAAAACGTCAAAACAATAATTATGTGATAATTATGTGTTAGATATATGTGTGTTACTTGATTATGTTATGTGGAATGTTAAACAAGAAACAAGAACCAATTAGTTAGGCTAGAGATGTAACACTTGGAAGTAGAGGGACTAGAGTGTAACTTGTATAATTATAAATATAACCTTAACTACAAACCCTAACTTATTTTCTTTTCTTTTCCCCCACACCACAAACCCCGATCGGCCCTCCCTTTGTTCTCCACGGCTGCCGTCCACAAGAACACACACATATACACATCAAATCAAGTGATTAATCCAAGAACTAGGTGCTAGGAAGGTATAATTGATCATCCTTTACCTTCTTGTTGTTTAATTTTGATGTTTAATGGGTTAAGTACAAACCCTAGGCAGCCGATTTTGTTCATGTATATGGTTAATATGATTGTTGTTATTTGGATAATGAATTGATAACTAGATTGATGTTGTTGCATGATTCATTGTTGTCTTTGATTTGAGTTAAAACACAAACCCTAATCTTGTATGTATGGTGTAATTGAGATACATGGATAGTAGTATTAGTGTCTAGCATGTTATATGATTTATTTGTGATCCATGGCTAGTGAAATTGTTAAGTTTTGATGTGAACAGAATCTGGGCAGAATGTGTATACGATGTTTAAATGACTGTAACGAAGTGTAAACGTGAAAATTGGTTGAGATTGTGGGTACTGCAGTAAACTAGGTTGAGTCTAGTTTCCATGAAGTATAAGTTTGTAATTTTTGGACAAGTAGAAGTGTACTTTTATTATTTTACAAAAACGTGGTGCAAAGCTGAGCTGTTAGACCTGCTGTTAGGTTAAGTTGTAAATATTATATCTCATGAACCACGAGGCCAATTGGGTTGGTTCCACTTCTGGAAGTTGACTCATTGAGTTAGGAACCAAACCCAAGTGGTCTTGCATTTATTGGATTTTTCGTTTAACGGGAATTGCAAATAAAATTCTGTTGCGCATGAATCTGACTGATATGAGTTTGCTGTAATGTTTTGGTCATTATAAGAAAAATATGTGGAATAAAAATAAGATAAAATATGTTCTGGAAACCTAAGATATGTATGCTTCTGTGGTGATTTTTGGTGAATTAATTGAGACGTTATGATCGGTGAAATAGTACAATCTTTCAAGTAGAAATTCTGTCATAATGAAACTAACTGCTGAGTTGTGTAAAAATGCATGAAATATGATAGTTTTTATATATTTGTTATGTTTTGACCAAAATACCCTTGCGGGGAATAGTTGCTAATTGATTGCCATGAATTGACCAAATTGCCCTTATGGGGAATAATGGTTAGTTAATTTTGTTTGTTGACCAAAATGCCCTTACGGGGATAATTGCTAGTAAAGTATGTTATTAGTACGTGACACGAAAGTAATTGCTCACTCATGTATCGTATCACAATTGTACTTGTTTAAGTCACACACGATTCACAAACAAAACACGAAATATGTTACGTGCATAGGTATTATGTGCCGAGTCTAGAGACTCGTTAAACGTACCGATACTTAGAAAATCTCTTTGTTATTTAGAACGCTAGAGAGTTTCTACGACGCGCATCACTTGGTGATCTATATCGGGATATTCTTCGCAAACAGTGAGTTTCACTTACCCCGCTCTTTGAACTGTTTTCAAACATTTTTCACTTGGGGGAGATAACATACTCCGATAAACGCATTTTCTGAGATAAACGCATATTTAAGATTTTGTTATAAATTATATATCACTTGTAAAGGCTAAGCGGCAAACGTAACATTTGAAGTCCCACACATCGAACCGGTTAATATTTGGAATAGCGAGTCACTGTTGAGTAGTACTACTGGGTTTGACAAACCCCACCCGACGCTAAGCTCAACTGGAGGTTGAGTGGGTGTAATTTTGGCTAACACTTACCATGGTCTGGGTTGACCTGGTGACGGGCACTTGATAAACAGTCAGCTTCGGTCTCGAACCACTTAGCGATACTTGTTGTATAGATTAGCTACCTATCGATATATAATTTGACGTAACACTATCTGGTAATGCAAAACACTTAAACGCCGTAACGTGGTTACGCAACACTTAAACGCCGTAACGTGGTTACGCAACACTTAAACGCCGTAACGTGGTTACGCAACACTTAAACGCCGTAACGTGGTTACGCAACACTTAAACGCCGTAACGTGGTTACGCAACACTGAAACGCCGTAACGAGGTTACGCAAAACGCTAAACGATTTATCTTATATAACTTGTGAACTCACCAACCTTGTGTTGACACTTTTAGTATGTTATTCTCAGGTAGCCGAGGCGGGCGCGCGGTTTAGGAGCATGCATTAAATGAAAACACTTTTATTCTGCAAACTTATTTTTAACAGTTATCTTTGGTTTTAAGTCGTCCTGCGTGACGCAGCTTTTGAATTAAGGTTTTTACGCTTCCGCACTTATTTGCATTTAAACGTTTTTATGGTTTGATTATAACTGATGATTCCGATCCTGCCAGTTCACACCCTCTGACGGTAAAACTCCGTTAGTGGATTTTGAGGGTGTGACATCAGGGCATGTTCAGATAACGAATTGGATTGCCGAATTAGATGATGATAAGATAACGAATTAGTCAACGCTCGGATAACGAATCAGATAGCGAATAATGCATAATTCGTTATAAGGAATGAGTTAGCGAGTTAGAAAATAATTTAGAATCCTAGTGGAAAATGTGATAAGACAGTTAATAGAAATAAAATTTTTCCAAGCTGACCTGGCAGCTCGACCCCAGCCAGGGGCTCTACCCCTTGGACCCTGCTAGGGGCTGCCACTCCTAGACCCTGCTGCTAGGGGTGCTGCCCCGGACCCCCGTTCATTGAGGGTAATAACTAAACTAGAAACGTGATATGGAAAGTGATAGTAATCAATGCGTGTAATTGTTATATAGTTAGCCGTGCACATCCAAAGAAAGGAGTAACCATTAACGGAAGAAGTAACCAAGTTCAGGTGAGTTTCTTGCCCCATTCCTTGTTATGTTTTCGGGGTTGTGTGAATACTCGATGTGATTAGTTAATACACTTACCTTAAGTGGTAAGTGTATGTCTTATATTACTATGTATGAATGAATGCTTGACGGTGTGTGAACGATCTTCGGATATTGCGCGTACCGCCAGGTTATAAATAAAGATATTAATGTTATATATAATGTATGGAGTATGTATGAGCATTATGGATGAAAACTTCTCGTTACGTGAACAGTCTTTGGATATTGCACGTATTGCCAAGAATAGTGATTGTCTCCTTATATGGACATTAAATAATAAATTATGTATAGATTTCCCTCTACGGATAGTATATATTGTGTTCCTCTAATGGAAAGCACAATGTTCCTCTAATGGAAAGCATAGTGTTCCACAAATGGAAAGCATAGTGTTACTTTAATGGATAACATAGTAATAGTTCCTTTGTTAGATGTTATGTGGCATTCCTCTTATGGATATTTATACGAGGTTATAGGATTAATACGTGTCTTCGGATACGTGTAGAAATGTATGAGAAAGAATTGTATGTTGCCTGATTAACTTGAACTCACTTAGCGTAGCTGAATTTTAGTATGCACGCAGGTGATTTGACCAAAGAGTTAGCATGAGGATGGCACATGGCATGGATTGAACGGCTGGCATCTGAAGATGAGAGTATTGGTGTTTTGAATATAATGTTTTATGATATGGCTTTAAAGAAAATATTGATGTTTTATATGAAATGACTAAAGTTAACGTTTCCGCGAAAGTTTTAATTAACTCTAAGTTGTAAGAACTGTGTTTATGAGTAAATCCAACGTCCAAACGTGAGGCACCGGTAACGGGGCCTTACATCGAAGCTTGTCATCAACTCGGATATCCTCAACGGGAATAATCATTGATTCATCGGATAAGCATTTCTTCAAGTTTGATACATGGAACACGTTGTGTATTCCGTTAAATTTTGAAGGTAATTCGAGTCGATAAGCTACTGGACCATTTCGATGAATGATCTTGAATGGTCCCACGTATCTAGGAATCAGCTTTCCTTTCTTCCCGAAACTGATTACTCCTTTCCAGGGTGAGACTTTCAACAGAACTTGATCTCCCACTTGGAATTCCAACGGCTTTCTACGATTGTCAGCATAGCTCTTTTGTCGGTCTACTGCAGCCTTCAACCTTTCTTGGATCTGGAAGAACCTGTCGGTGGTCTCCTAAACAATTTCATGTCATGTCTGTTGTTTTTTTCTCCAACTTCAACCCAACAAAGAGGGGATCGGCATTTTCTCCCATACAATGCTTCAAATGGTGCAGCCTTAATACTGGAGTGGTAGCTGTTATTGTAGGAAAATTCAGCTAGCGGTAAATGGGTATCCCAGCTTTTGCCGAAATCGAGATCGCAGGCTCGTAACATCTCTTCCAAGGTTTGGTTGGTTCTCTCGCTTTGTCCATCGGTTTGAGGATGATAAGCGGTGCTCATGTCTAAGCGTGTGCCTAAAGATTCTTGCAGAGATTGCCAAAATCGGGAGATGAAACGACCGTCTCTGTCGGAGATGATGGAATAGGTACACCATGTTTAGCTACAATCTCTTTCAGATATAATCGAGTTAACTTCTCTAGGCTATCTTTCTCGCGAATGGGAATGAAATGAACAGATTTTGTTAACTATCTACATTTACCCAAATAGAATCGTGGTTATTGGGGGTAGTTGGCAGTTTAGTCACAAAATCCATTGTAATGTTATCCCATTTCCATTGGGGAATCTCAGGCTGCTGTAACAGTCCTGATGGTTTCTGGTGCTTAGCTTTTACTTTTGAGCATGTCAGACACTTACTGACATAAACCGCTATATCTCTATTCATGTTTGGCCACCAATAGAATTTTAAAAGATCTTTATACATCTTGCTTGCTCCTGTATGAATTGAGTAATTGGATTTATGAGCTTCATCCAATACTAGATTCCTTAAATTTCCATAATGTGGTACCCAAACTCGATCGATCAACTACAATGTACCATCAGACTTCGTTATGAATTCATACTCAAGCCCTCGTAATTACTCGGTTTTTATGTTCCGAGGTTTCAAAGCTTCTTTTTGTGCATCTCGGATTCGAGTGGTAAGGCTTGTTTGAATCGTTTATCCTAATTCACGGACACGAAGTGGTCTCTCTCTTTCCTTTCTACTCAAGGCATCAGCTACAACATTTGCTTTACCTGGGTGATAGCGAATGTCACAATCGTAGTCATTGAGTAGTTCTACCCACTTTAGTTTCCTCATATTTAGATCTTTCTGATCAAATATGTGTTGGACACTTGTGTGATCGGTGAAGATTGTGCACTTGGTGCCATAGATATAGTGTTTCCAAATCTTGAGTGCAAAAACAACTGCTCCTAATTCCAAGTCATGAGTTGTATTGTTTTTCTCGTGCACTTTGAGTTGTGGTGATGTATAGGCTATCACCTTTTCTTTTTGCATAAGCACGCATCCAAGGCCTAATCGTGATGCGTCACAGTACACGATGAATCCATTAGTTCCTTCTGGAAGGGACAAGATTGGTGCACTACACAACTTTTGATTAAGCAGTTGGAAAGCTTCTTCTTGCTTTTCTGTCCACTCATATTTCTTGTCTTTCTGAGTCAATTGGGTTAAGGGTTGAGCTATTGAAGAAAAGTTCTCAATGAATCTACGGTAATAACCAGCTAATCCCAAAAATTGGCGCACTTCAGTGGGTGACCTTGGTGTCTCCCAATTCTAAACTGATTCAAATTTTGTTGGATCAATTAGGATACCATTCTCATTGATTACATGTCCTAAAACGTGGACTTCTCGAAGCCAGAAATCGCACTTGGAAAATTTGGCATATAGCTTTTCTTCTTTTAGCAATTCTAAAATTAACTTCAAGTGTTTCTCATGTTACTTCTTGTTTCATGAGTAGATAAGTATGTCATCGATGAATACTATCACGAATTTGTCCAAGTATGGCTTACAAACTTTATTCATAAAGTCCATGAATACAGCGGGTTCATTCGTTAGACCAAATGGCATGACCAGGAATTCATAATGGCCATAGCGAGTTTTGAAAGCGGTTTTAGGAACATCTTCTTCTGCAACACGTAACTGATGATACCCTGATCGCAGATTGATCTTTGAGTAATAACTTGAACCTTACAACTGGTCGAACAAATCATCAATCCTCGGTATAGGGTACCGATTCTTAATGGTAAGTTTGTTCAGTTCTCTGTAAGAACTGTCCTTCTTCTTCACAAATAAGACTGGAGCTCCCCAAGGTGAGAAACTTGGTCTTATAAATCCTTTGTCCAGTATTTCCTAAAGTTGGTTAGATAACTCCTGCATTTCCGATGGTGCCGATCTACACGGAGATCGAGCTATTGGAGCGGCATCCTGAACCCGATTGTTTCTGAATTCGACTTGACGCTGAGGAGGTAATCTAGGAAAATCTTCAGGAAAATCCCGGACTACAGGGATATCGTTTATTTTCCGTTCTTTTGCTTTTGTGTTGATCACATTGACAAGAAAAGCCGGACATCCTTTACTTAGCATTTTGCGGGTTTTTGTGATACTAGAGAGTTTTAACTCTGTGTTACTCTGATCTCCTTGAATGTTCAGACATTGACTAGTTGGGGTAGGTAAACGAAATAGCTTTTCGGAACATATGATCTCAGCTCCATTTTTGGATAACCAGTACATTCCTACTATTATATCAAAACTGCCTAAAAATACGGGTAGAAGATCGATTGGGAACCTATGGTTTTCTAACAGAATGTTGCAGTTTCGAACCACTTCACTGGTCTCGATTAGTTTTTCGTTAGCTAATTCAATTGAGTAGCTATTATCTAACTTACTAGGTTTGATACCGAGAAGGGATTTGAATTGATTAGAAACAAAGCTTAGGTCTGCTCCGGTATCGAATAGTACATAAGCATAGTGATTATTAACGAGAAACGTACCGTTGACAACGGATGAGTCCTTCCAAGCCTTCTTCGCCTTCATCTTGAATTCTTTGCCACAAGCGTTTTGATTTTTGAATTTGGGGCACTTATTTCTGAATTGTCCGTTGACATCGCACTCGAAACATCCAGAAGTTCAGCTTCCTGTGGATGTTTCATCGGTTACACTTCCAGCATTCACCAAAATTAATTCTTCCACACCTGTTACAAGTGGATCCCTGTCCTGAGCTTCCTCCTGGGCTCTTGCGTTTGCTGCAAACATTCATCCTACTCCTTGGCTTCTATTGAACTATCCTCCTGATTTACCATTCCACTTCCGTTTGAGTTCTCCGGGTTTCTGATTCTCGGTAGCTGTTTTTCGTTCGGGTTCTGTGGTGGCAGCTTTTTTTCCGGAGTCTTTTAGAGTTCCCATGCGAACTACATCATCAGTTAAAGATTTTTCCAGCTCTCGGGCTGACTAGATGGTGGTTGGTTTGGAGGAGGTAACCATTCCTCGAATCTCGGGAGCTAATCCCCAGATGTACCTCTCGATTCTTGCATATTCTGGCGTAACCAGTCGGGGTACCAGTCATACCAAAGCGTTGAATCGGGAAGTATATTATCCGATGTCAGCACCCTCCATATTTAACTGCCAGAAGTCATATTCGATCTTCTGAAGTTCGTTTCGGGGACAGTATTCGTTCAAGAAGATTTCTTTCAGTTCTTCCGAGGTTAAAGGGTAAGGGGCATCTTCTCCAAGATTTTGAATTATGAAGTTCCACCACTCGAGTGCCTCCTCACGGAATGAACATACTTCGTATTTTATCCATTCGAGAGGAGTGCAATCACAGATTTTCATTACAGATTCCATCTTCTCTATCCATAGGATAATTTCAAAGGTCCTTCAGCACCGGTAAATTCTTTCGGTCCGCAACCTTGGAATGTTTTGTATGAGCACCCGCGTACCGTACTACCGCAGGGGTTTTTATTTAGATTTTCGGTTCTAGGTGTTCCTCCGTTTAGATTATTAGTTGTATTTCGGGGGTTTTGGCTTGCGTTGCCGTTAGCCTCATGTTGCTCGAGTGCCGTATTCACATATTGAGCGATTAGTTGAGCTAACTCATCTTAAGAGCAAGGTAATCCGGACGCTTGATTATTAGTTTCTCGTCTTGTTTTGGGCGCCATTTTCTTTTTAGAAAAAGAATATAATTTTGTTAGTTTTGTAAAAAATATATTTTCTAAACTTTTAAGGATTAAATAATATCATTCAATAACACACATATATATAACCATCAAAGTGTGGGATTTTATAATTACCAAAATTAGGTGTACATACTTACACCTAATCACCTACCATAGTTTTAAGTTCCTACAAAATTCATCACAACCATACAAAAGACTACAAGTTCATTGTTTAATTACATATCATACTACACAAAATAAACATACTACTTGTGATCTATGCCTAGTGAATGCTCATCAAGTAACACAAACATTTCTCCATTACGCCATTCTTCATCTCAAGATCTCCCACCCTAGCCTCCGTGAGAAACCCTTGGTTCTTCATATCATACACAAACTGGCACAAAGCATTGTGTGGTTGATCATCTGTGCCTTGCTTGTGTTCTATGGCAAGGACGAGGTTCACAAGATTGTGAATAATGTTCTCATAAGCCGAGAACTTGCCTAGAAGAACCATAAGAATCTCGTGATCGGTGGGTTCTTCCTCGACTACCGGCGCCGGTGAGGGAGGCGGTGGTGGAGGCGGGATCACGGTTAGTGGGATTGCAGTAACGGGGGCTGGTGCATCACGAATGGCTCTAGTCCTCTTTCAGAAATACACATTGAGGGGTGCGGTTCCCGAAGTTGAACCAGTAGGTCCGGATACAATCATCGGTCGAAACTCGACTGGTGATAACGGGGTGCTATCGTCGCAGGAGCTGGTATCAGTCACAATCACTACTGAGGAAGTCATATGTAAAGACCATATCAATTCAAGTTAGTAATAATCAATTATATATATATATATACTGTGACCTTTTTGTTTCGAGAGGCGGGAAAGGAGCGTGTGTTAGAACATACGGTTATAGTTTAGAAAACATTTTATTTTCTAATTCTCTATAACTATTAGCTCTGATACCAACTTCTGTCACACCCCGAAAATCTTAACGTAACACATCGGAAGACTT
Organism: Bidens hawaiensis; assembly: GCF_021521415.1. Taxonomy (NCBI): domain Eukaryota; kingdom Viridiplantae; phylum Streptophyta; class Magnoliopsida; order Asterales; family Asteraceae; genus Bidens; species Bidens hawaiensis. Next base: position 49,058 of record NW_027497498.1, on the reverse strand, counting down.
AACTTAAGTCACTCGGGTTATGACAGATGCCGATAGCCAATAACAATAGATAATTAATAATAAAAGCATCATCTCTTTTAATTAAAGAAAATGTTTTACAATATCAAGAGTTTTCTTACACATGCTATTGCACGATTTACATTATTTTGTTCCAAACACCACACGCCCTCCTTTCCATGCCACCTCGAAATCTTCACTTACCCGAAAAGCATATTAAAATATCGATCAACACAATGTGTTGGTGAGTTTCTCTTTATAACAAAATAGTCCTTATATATATATATATGAATCGAAAACAACATCCATATAATGATTAAATCCGATATCAATTCGTGTGTTATCATCACTACACCCGAATTATATCCAAAGTTTCCATGTATAATGGCTTACTTCCATTATAACACCAACCGTGTGTAATGATCTACCGTCATTACATCACCAAAAACAATTGGTATTACATTTCTTAAACAAATTGAGCTGTTGTAGACTAGCTAAGAATACAACATTACGTATGACTATCATAGTTGATAACTCGAAACATACCATAACTCGAAACATTACGTATGACTATCATAGTTGATAACGCGATTGGAAGTGGTGGGCGTCACCCCGATAGATCTACCCATATTTCTGTGCCCTTACTAATTCGGTTAACAGTTATTTAGCCAACTAGACTCATCCCGCATTATACACCAATTTGCAGAATAAAATGCCTTTATAAAACATCAACGAAATCAATAAGTAATAAATAATATGCTTTTTCCCCAAAACACAATTAAATATTTTATTTGAAAACAATTCCAATTAAAATTCGAGGGGGGGGGGGGTTCGATAAAGAAACTCACGGTTTTGTAGTTTTCGTTTACCAAAAATCCCGTGTCCAATATTAGAATAAGTTTTGTTGATAAAAGCTTAATTTTAGTTTTTATACAAAACTCCTTTTTATTTTATAAGTCTTACTCTAGTATTCACATAAACACGTAAACACATAAGCACATAATCGTGTCCAATAAGTTCGGGTTTTTCGTAACTATTATTTAATTAATTAAATTAATTAATAAACAATTTAAAATATAGTAAAATATTTTATGTTTCAGTTGCTGGAAATTTTAAGAAAATATTAATCTTCTATTTTACATAAAACTTGTCGGTTTTGTTGGTTTTGTCGGTTTTATGCTTAAAATGCATTGTTTCGGTTTTTCGTTTAAAATGTAACTTAAAAATTATGGAAATAATTTATTACATATATATTAATCAAGTTGTACAAGTTTACTTGTGAAAATATATTATTTTCATTTTTGTTAATATTTTCTTAAAATAGCAACTTTTTTACGTTTTCGTGTCGGTTTTCGCGACACGAACCGTTTAGGACTAAGTTTTATCATCCTGTCGATTTCTCATGTATTAAATTATGTTATACATGAGTGTTTTACCACTGTAGGGGCTGTTCTAAAACAGTCCCTAATAGTTGTGTCGGTTTTGTTTAAAAAACAGATTTTTCAACCGTTTAAGTTACACACAAGTCAAATAAATTACACAAATCTATACCAATCATCCTATGAACAAAACACACATATAATAACATATAATTTACCATAAATTTCAGTTTTGACTATATATATTCATAGGATTCCTTAATCGAGTTTTTCGGTTCCTAGTTCGTATTTTAGATTACATTAACAATGTTACTAGTTTAGCTTGTTATTTTTATATAAACAATAAATATATTTAAAAATATAGATCTTTAACCTATTTTATAAGCTTCTAATGATTCCAAAATATTACTTTTAATAAAAAATTTCTATTCTATTATAGAAGAATCTTATGTTTCATGATCCAAGTCTTTGTCTTTTCAACAATTATCATGTTTTAGCTTTTAGATGATTCTATTCCTTTGTATCTAGTCACTTTTATGTCATTTCCATCCTTTTAATCAATCTTTCAAATCAAAGAATCATGGATTTTATAAGTTTTCTAAGTGTTGTTTTAACAAAGTTTCTTATTTTAATAACTTTTAATGTTTGTAATTCTAATTAATCTAATTCTTCCACTTTGATTAATTGTAATTCTAGATTTAATTCATTCATTTAAGTTGTTAGGGTTTCATACATTCTAAATAATCTATACCATTTTATTCTTTTAATTCATCATTTAAAAAAGTTTCTATCTTTAGAAAGGTGTTGTTTATTTAAACAATGAGTTAACTAATCCAAGTTTCAATTTATACATCCTATCTTACTTTAAGTTGTTACTAATCACCTATTGATTTCATTCATTTTAAGTTTTTATAACAAAATCCATTTTTTATCTTTTCTTAGATTAAAATTTCTTTATTTAGTAACTTCAACAATTTTCAAGTTCTATCTGTTACTTCTAACATGCAACCTATCTTACTTATATTTAAGTTGTCCTACAACATCTTTTGATCCAAAAATGTGTCCAAAATCTCTTAATTAACTTAATACCAAAAAATTCCAATTTTCACAGTTATGAATACATTCTTGTTCAATTCATCTTTAACAACACTTTTCAACAATCTAAACCCATATTAACAAGTTAAGGACCAACAATCAATCTCAAACTTCATTCTAATAACAAACCCTAGAATCAAATATTTATCAAATATTCAAGAGATCCATATTCCATCTAATAATCAATATAGGTTCTTTAGGATATATGTATGCATGTGTATGGAGTTTTGATTCTCTCATACATATATATATATATACATATACCCACGGCTCACACACATATACATACACTACACACATTATCAATCTTTCAATCAAACTCAAGTATATCAAATCTTGTTTATTCATAATCAACACTTAATCAATCTTATCATAATACTTACTTAGTTTTTGAGATTGTTAAAGATGAAAATGGTGAATGGTAGTAGTGGGTGTTTTTCTAGCTTTAATCCTTCCTAATGGATCTTTAGCGGCTTAATCCTTTCCATGATCTTGATTCAAACCTCCATGTTTCTTGATTGTGTGTTTGTGTGTGTTTATTTTTAAATTGATTTAAATGGTTAAAGGGGGTGTTTGGTTCGTTGGTTTTATTGGGGAAGAGGAAAAGGGAGTAGAGTGGTGAGTTAGTGGATTAGAGTGATATGGTGGAGTGTTTAGTTGATTAACATGTGTATTGTTTCTAGGAATAATGATTAGGGAGGAGTTGAAAGAAGGAGAGTGGTACAAGTGTGATGGTGAGTTGTCCAATGGGTGGGGTGGGGCGGCCTAGGGGTGGGTGGTATTTGAAGGGATTTAATCAATAACCAGGTGATTTTCGGTTATTCGATTAACGTATTTTGTGTTTTAAACATCCAAACGAATTCCGTTTTCAATAATTTTTATCCGACTTTGAACGATATCAAATTCCAGACAGTATGGCCCATAAAAATCATTTTCTTGAAAATAATTCATGTGGGGTCCTTTCCGGGTCTTATACTAACTCGTGTTTGCTTATTTTCCAATTTTTGTGATTTGAGTCTTTCTAAATTATATTTTTATGTTGTCTCACATGTTTTCATATATATTTTGAATTTTTGAGATTTTTTAATCAATCTAATGATTTATTTACTTTCTGGCTCGTTGCACGTTTTTCTCGTTTCGTGCCGAAATTTGGACTTTTTGTTGACTTTGTAAAACAATAAACCCTAATAAAGAAAGTTGTTATTAATAAAGTGATTTTAGGATGGATAATCCTGATTACATTAATGAAAATATTTTCCTGATGTTACATTCTCCCTTCCTTTAAGAAAGTTCGTCTCGAAATTTAGGAAAAGTCACTCCCACTCGTTTCTCTGGTCTTGTCGTTCCCAGGTGAACTCGGGACCTAGTCTTGAGTTCCAATGAAAGTTAACCAGTTTAATTCAGTTTTGTCTGAGCTTTTGTATTTTCCAGTCCATGACTTCTAAAGGCTCCTCAACAAACCGAAGCTTGTCATCAACTCGGATATTCTCAACGGGAGCAATCAGTGATTCGTCGGATAAGCATTTTTTCAAGTTTGATACATGGAACATGTCGTGTATTCCATTCAATTCTGAAGGTTATTCGGGTCGATAAGCTACTGGACCAATTCAATCAATGATATTGAATGGTCCCACTTTTCTAGGACTCAGCTTTCCCTTCTTTTCGAATCTGATTACTCATTTCCAGGGTGAGACTTTCAACAGAACTTGATCTCCCACTTGGAATTCCGACAGATTTCTATGATTGTCAGCATAGCTCTTTTGTCGGCCTGCTGCAACCTTCAACCTGTCTTTGATCTGGAAGACCCTGTCAGTGGTCTCCTGAACAATTTCATGTCCTTTCAGTTGTTTCTGTACAACTTCAGCCCAACAAAGAGGGGATCGGCATTTTCATCCATACAAGGCTTCAAATGGTGCAGCCTTAATACTGGGGTGGTAGCTGTTATTGTAGGAAAATTCAGCTAGCGGTAAATGGGTATCAAAGCTTTTGCCGAAATCAAGAACCCAGGCTCGTAACATATCTTCCAAGGTTCGGATGGTTCTCTCGCTGTTTCCATCGGTCTGGGGATAATAAGCGGCGCTCATGTCTAAGTGTGTGCATAAAGATTCTTGTAGAGATTGCCAAAATCGGGAGATGAAGCGACCTTCTCTGTCAGAGATGATGGAAACAGGTACGCCATGTTTAGCCACAATCTCTTTCAGATATAATCGAGTTAACTTCTCCAGGCTATCTTTCTCGCAAATGGGAATGAAATGAGAAGATTTTGTTTATCTATCTACAATTACCCAAATGGAATCGTGGTTATTGGGTAGTTGGCAGTTTAGTGAAAAAATCCATTGTAATGTTGTCCCATTTCCATTGGGGAAACTCAGGCTTCTCTAACAGTCCTGATGGTTTCTGGTGTGTTTAACTTTTACTCTTGAGCATGTCAAACACTTACTGACATAAACCGCTATATCTCCTTTCATGTTTGGCCACCAATAGAATTCTTGGAGATCTTTATACATCTTGGTTGCTCCTAGGTGAATTGAGTAATTGGATTTATGAGCTTCATCCAATACTAGATTCCTTAAATTTCCATAACGTGGTACCCACATTCGATCGATCAAGTACAATGTACCATCAGACTTCGTTATGAATTCATACTCAAGCCCTCGTAATTTCTCGGTTTTTATGTTCCGAGGTTTCAAAGCTTCTTTTTGTGCATCTCGGATTCGAGTGGTAAGGCTTGTTTGAATCGTTAATTCTAATGCACGGACACGAAGTGGTCTCTCTCTTACCTTTCTACTCAAGGCATCAGCTACAACATTTGCTTTACCTGGGTGGTAGAGAATGTCACAGTCGTAGTCATTAAGTAGTTATACCCACCTTCGTTTCCTCATATTTAGATCTTTCTGATCAAATATGTGCTAGAGACTTATGTGATCGGTGAAGATTGTGCACTTGCTGCCATAGAGATAGTGTCTCCAATTCTTGAGTGCAAAAACAACTACTCCTAATTCCAAGTCATGAGTTGTATAGTTTTTCTCGTGCACTTTGAGTTGTCGTGATGCATAGGCTATCACCTTTTCCTTTTGCATAAGCACGCATCCAAGGCCGAATCATGATGCATCACAGTAAACGATGAATCCATCAGCTCCTTCTGGAAAGGACAAGATTGGTGCACTACACAACTTTTGTTTAAGCAGTTAGAAAGCTGCTTCTTGCTTTTCTGTCCACTCATATTTCTTGTTTTTCTGAGTGAATTGGGTTAAGGGTTGAGATATAGAAGAAAAGTTATCAATGATTCTACGGTAATAACCAGCTAATCCCAAAAATTGGCGCACTTCAGTGGGTGACCTTGGTGTCTCCCAATTCTAAATTGCTTCAACTTTTGTTGGATCAACTAGGATACCATTCTCATTGATTACATGTCCTAAAAAGTGGACTTCTCGAAGCCAGAAATCACACTTGGAAAATTTGGCATATAGCTTTTCTTCTTTTAGTAATTCTAAAATCAACTTCAAGTGTTTCTCATGTTCCTTCTTGGTTCGTGAGTAGATAAGTATGTCATCGATGAATACTATCATGAATTTTTCCATGTATGGCTTACAAACTCTATTCATAAGGTCCATGAATACAGCGGGTGCATTCGTTAGACCAAATGGCATGACCAGAAATTCATAATGGCCATAGGGAGTTCTAAAAGTGGTTTTAGGATCATCTTCTTCTGCAACACGTAACTGATGATACCCTGATCGCATATCGATCTTTGAGTAACAACTTGATCCTTGCAACTGGTAGAACAAATCATCAATCCTCAGTAGACGGTACTGATTCTTAATAGTAAGTTTGTTCAGTTCTCTGTAATCGATAAACATTTGGAAAGAACCGTCCTTCTTCTTCACAAATAAGACTGGAGCTCCCCAAGGTGAGGAACTTCCTTTGTCCAGTAATTTCTGAAGTTGGTTAGATAACTCCTGCATTTCCGATGGTGCCATTTTATACGGAGATCAAGCTATTAGAGCGGCATCCTGAACCAGATTGATTCTGAATTCAACTTGACGCTGAGGAGGTAATCCAAGAAAATCTTTAGGAAAAACTTCTTGAAAATCCCGGACTACAGGGATATCGTTTATTTTCCGTTTTTTTGCTTTTGTGTTGATCACATTGACAAGAAAAGCCGGACATCCTTTACTTAGCATTTTGCGGGTTTTTGTGATACTAGAGAGTTTTAACTCTGTGTTACTCTGATCTCCTTGAATGTTCAGACATTGACTAGTTGGGGTAGGTAAACGAAATAGCTTTTCGGAACATATGATCTCAGCTCCATTTTTGGATAACCAGTACATTCCTACTATAATATCAAAACTGCCTAATTCTACAGGTAGAAGATCGATTGGGAACCTATGGTTTTCTAACAGAATGTTGCAGTTTCGAACCACTTCACTAGTCTCGATTAGTTTTTCGTTAGCTAATTCAATTGTGTAGCTATTATCTAACTTACTAGGTTTGATGCCGAGAAGGGATTTGAATTGATTAGAAACAAAGCTTAGGTCTGCTCCGGTATCGAATAGTACATAAGCATAGTGATTATTAACGAGAAACGTACCGTTGACTACGAATGAGTCCTTTCGGGCCTTCTTCGCGTTCATCTCGAATTCTTTGCCCCTAGCGTTTTGATTTTTTAGTTTGGGGAACTCATTTATGAAATGTCCGATGAAACCTCACTCGAAACATCAAGAAGTTTGGCTTCTCGTGGATGTTGCTATCTTCGCATAACAGTCACGAGCCACGTGACCTAAGCGGTTGCATCTGCTACACTTCCAACATTCACCAAAATTAATTCTTCCACACCTGTTACAAGTGGATCCCTGTCCTGAGCTTCCTCCTGGTCCTCTTGCGTTTGCTGCAAACATTCATCCTACTCCTTGGCTTCTGTTGAACTATCCTCCTGATTTACCATTCCACTTCCGTTTGAGTTCTCCGGGTTTCTGATTCTCGGTAGTTGTTTTTGTTCGGGTTCTGTGGTGGCAGCTTTCTTTCCATACTCATTCAGAGTTCCCATGCGAACTGCATCATCAGTTAAAGATTTTTCCAGTTCTCGGGCTGACTGGATGGTGGTTGGTTTGGAGGAGGTAACCATTCCTTGGATCTCGGGAGCTAATCCCCAGATGTATCTCTCAATTCTTGCATATTCTGGCGTAACCAGTCGGGGTACTAGTCGTGCCAATGCGTTGAATCGGGAAGTATATCCTCCGATGTCTTCACCATCCATCTTTAACTGCCAGAAGTCATATTCGATCTTCTGAAGTTCGTTTCGGGGACAGTATTTTTTTAACAACATTTCTTTCAGTTCATCCCAGGTTAGACGGTAAGGGGCATCTTCTCCAAGATTTTGAATTATAGAGTTCCACCACTCGAGTGCCTCATCACGGAATGAAAATACTCCGTATTTTATCCGTTCTAGAGGAGTGCAATCACTGATTTTCATTACAGATTCCATCTTCTCGATCCATCGGATATTTTCCAAAGGTCCTTCGGCACCAGTAAATTATTTTGGTCCGCAACCTTGGAATGTTTTGTATGAGTACCCGCGTACAGTACTACCCGAGGGGTTTTCATTTAGATTTCCGGTTCAAGGTGTTCCTCTGTTTAGATTATTAGTTGTATTTCGGGGGTTTTGGCTTGCGTTGCGGTTAGCCTCATGTTTCTCGAGTGCCGTATTTACATGTTGAGCGATTAGTTGAGCTAACTCGTCTTGAGAGGAAAGTAATCCGGACGCTTGATTATTAGTTGCTCGTCTTGTTTTGGGCGCCTTGTTTTTTTAGAAAAAGAATATAATTTTGTTAGTTTTGGAAAAAAAATATTGTCTATACTTTTAAGGATTAAATAACATCATTCAATAACACACACATATATATATAACCATCAAAGTGTGGGATTTTATAATTACCAAAATTAGGTGTACATACTTACACCTTAATCACCCACCATAGTTTTAAGTTCCTACCAAAGTCATCACAACCATACAAAAGACTACAAGTTCATTGTTTAATTACATATCATACTACCCAAAATAAACATACTACTTGTGAGCTATGCCTAGTGCATGCTCATCAAGGAACACAAGCAAGGCTCCATTACGCCATTCTTCATCTCAAGATCTCCCACCATGGCCTTCGTGAGCAACCCTTGGTTCTTCATATCATACACAAACTGGCACAAAGCATTGTGAGATTGAACATCGGTGCCTTGTGTGTGTTCTATGGCAAGGACACGGTTCACAAAATTGTGAACAATGTTCTCATAAGACGAGAACTTGCCTAGAAGAACCATAAGCATCTCGTGATCGGAGGGTCCTTCCTCGACTACTGGCTCCGGTGAGGGAGGCGGTGGTGGAGGCGGGGTCACGGCTAGTGGGATAGCAGTAACGGGGGCCGGTGCATCGCGGATAGCTTTAGTCCTCTTTCGGGAATACACCTTGAGGGGTGTGGTTCCCTAAGTAGAACTAGTAGGTCCGGATGCAATCACCGGTCGAAACTCGACTGGTGATAACGGGGTGCTATCGTCGCTGGTATCAGTCACAATCACTACTGAGGAAGTCATCTGTAAAGAACATATCAGTTCAAGTTAGTAATAATCAATTATATATATATTGTTACCTTTTAGTTTCGAGAGGCGGGAAAGGAGCGTGTGTTTGAACATACGGTTATAGTTTAGAAAAGCTTTTATTTTCTAATTCTATATAACTATTGGCTCTGATACCAACTTCTGTCACACCACGAAAATCTTAACGTAACATAGCGGAAGACTTAACTTAAGTCACTCGGGTTATGACAGATGCCGATAGCCAATAACAATAGATAATTAATAATAAAAGCATCATCTCTTTTTATTAAAGAAAATGTTTTACAATATCAGAGTTTTCTTACACGTGCTATTGCACGATTTACATTATTTTGTTCTAAACACCAAACGCCCTCCTTTCCATGCCACCTCGAAATCTTCACTTACCTGAAAAGCATATTAAAATATCGATTAACATAATGTGTTGGTGAGTTTCTCTTTATAACAAAATAGTCCTTATATATATATATGAATCGAAAACAACATCCAAATAATGATTAAATCCGATATCAATTCGTGTTTAATCGTCACTACACCCCGAATTATATCCAAAATTTCCGTTTATAATGGCTTACTTTCATTATAACACCAACAGTGTGTAATGATCTACCATCATTACATCACCAAAAACAATAGGCATTTCATTTCTTAAACAAATTGAGCTATTGTAGACTAGCTAAGAATACAACATTACGTATGACTATCATAGTTGATAACTCGAAACATACCATACTCAAAATATACCCACTTTTAACCCAACGCGATTGGAAGTGGGGGAAGTCACCCTGATAGATCTACCCATTAATTATGTGCCCTTACTAATTCGGTTAACAGTTTTTAGCCAACTAGACTCATCCCACATTATACACCAATTTGTATAATAAAATGCCTTTATAAAACATCAACGAAATCAATATGTAATAAAGAATATGCTTTTCCCAAAAACACAATTAAATATCCATTTGAAAACAATTCCAGTTAAAAATCGAGGGGAGGGGGTCGATAGAGAAACTCACGGTTTTATAGCTTTTCGTTTTCCAAAAATCCCGTGTCCTATATTAGAACACGTTTTGTTAATAATAACTTAATTTTAGTTTTAATACAAAACTCATTTTTATTTTGTAAGTCTTACTCTAGTATTCACATAAACACATAAGCACATAAGCTAGTACACATAGTTCGGTTTTTTCGTTAACTATTATTTAATTAATTAAATTAATTAAATAAAATTAAAAATATATTAAAATATTTTAAGTTTCAGTTGTTGGAAATTTTTAAGAAAATATTAATCTTCTATTTTTCACAAAACTTGTCGGTTTTGTCGGTTTTATGCTTAAAATGCATTGTTTCAGTTTTTCGTTTAAAACGTAACTTACAAATTATGGTAAATACTTGTTACATATATATTAATCAAGTTTTACAAGTTAACTTGTGAAAATATATTATTTTCATTTTTGTTAATATTTTCTTATAATAGCAACTTTTTAACGTTTTCGTGTCGGTTTTCGCGACTCGAACCGTTTAGGACTAAGTTTTATCATCTTGTCCTTTTCTCATGTATTAACTTATGTTATACATGAGTGTTTTACCACTGTAGGGGTTGTTCTAAAACAGTCCCTAATAGTTGTGTCGGTTTTGTTTAAAAAGCAGATTTTTCGACCGTTTAAGTTACCGACAAGTCAAATAAATTACACAAGTCTATACCAATCATCCCATGAACTAAACACACATATAATAACATATAATTTACCACAAGTTGCAGTTTTGACTATATATATTCATAAGATTCCTTAATCGAGTTTTTCGGTTCCTAATTCGTATTTTAGATTACCTTAACAATGTTACTAGTTAAGCTTGTTATTTTTATATATACAATTATCATTAAATATATTTAAAAATACAGATATTTAACCTCTTTTCTAAGCTTCTAATGATTCCAAAATATTACTTTAAAAAAAAGTTTCTATTCTATTTCAGAAGAATCTTATGTTTCAAGATCCAAGTCTTTGTCTTTTCAGCAATTATCATTTTTTACCATTTAGATAATTCTATTCCTTTTTATCTAGTCACTTTTATGTAATTTCCATCCTTATAATCAATCTTTCAAATCAAAGGATCATGGATTTTATAAGTTTTCTAAGTGTTGTTTTAACAAAGTTTCTTATTTTAGTAACTTTTAATGTTTGTAATTCTAATTAATCTAATTCTTCCACTTTGATTAGTTGTAATTCAAGATTTAGTTCATTCATTTAAGTTGTTAGGGTTTCATACATCCTAAATAATCTATTCCATTTTATTCTTTTAATTCATTATTTAACAAAGTTTCTATCTTTAGAAAGGTGTTGTTTATTTAAACAATGAGTTAACTAATCCAAGTTTCAAGTTATACATCCTATCTAATTTTAAGTTGTTACTAATCACCTATTGATTTCATTCATTATAAGTTTTTATATCAAAATCCAATTTTTATCTTTTCTTAGATTGAAGTTTCTTTATTTAGTAACTTCAACAATTTTCAAGTTCTATCTATTATTTCTAACATGCCGCCTATCCTACTTATATTTAAGTTGTCTTACAACATCTTTTGATCTAAAAATGTGTCCAAAATCTCTTAATTAACTTAATACCAAAAAATTCCAATTTTCACAGTTATGAATACATTCTTGTTCTATTCATCTTTAACAACACTTTTCAACAATCTAAACCCATATTAACAAGTTAAGGACCAACAATCAATCTCAAACTTCATTCTAATAACAAACCCTAGAATCAAGTTTATCAAATATTCAAGAGATCCATATTCAATCTAATAATCAATATAGGGTCTTTAGGATATATGTATGCATGTGTATGGAGTTTTGATTCTCTCATACATATATATACATATACCCATGGCTCACACACATATACATCCACTACACACATTATCGATCTTTATATCAAACTCAAGTATATCAAATGTTGTTTATTCATAATCAACACTTAATCAATCTTATCATAATACTTGGTTCTTGAGATTGTTAAAGATGAAAATGGTGAATGGTAGTAGTGTGTGTTTTCCTAGCTTTAATCCTTCCTAATGGCTCCTTAGTGGCTTAATCCTTTCCTTGATCTTGATTCAAACCTCCATGTTTCTTGATTGTGTGTTTGTGTGTGTTGATTTTGAATTTGATTTGAATGGTTAAAGGGGTGTTTGGGCCATGGGTTTTAAGGGGGAAGAGGGAGATGGAGTAGAGTGGTGAGTTGGTGGTTTAGAGTGCTCTGGTGAAGTGTTTAGTTGATTAACAAGTGTATTGTTTCTAGAAATAATGGTTAGGGGAGGAGTTGAAAGAAGGAGAGTGGTACAAGTGTGATGGTGAGTTTTCCAAGGGGTGGGGTGGGGTGGGGTGGCCTAGGGGTAGGGGTATTTGAAGGGTTTTAATCAACAACTAGGTGATTTTCGATTATTCGTTTAACGTATTTCGTGTTTTAAATATCTAAACGAATTTCGTTTTCAATAATTTTTTTCAAACTTTGAACGAAATAAAATTCCTAACAGTATGGCCCATAAAAATCATTTTCTTGAAAATAATTCATGTGGGGTCCTTTCCGGGTCTTGTACTGACTCGTGTTTGCTTATTTTCCAATTTTTGTGATTTGAGTCTTTCTAAATTATATTTTTATGTTGTCTCACATGTTTTCATATATATTTTGAATTTTTTAGATTGTTTAATCAATCTAATGATTTATTTACTTTCTGGCTCGTTGCCCGAGGTTTTTGCACGTTTTTCTCGTTTCGTGCCAAAATTTGGACTTTTTGTTGACTTTGTAAGACAATAAACCCTAATAAAGAGAGATTTTATTAATAAAGTGATTTTAGGATGGATAATCCTGATTACATTAATGAAAATTTTTTCCAGATGTTACATCCCAGTCATCCATCCACACTTCAAAACACACACTTACCCTCAATAAGCGTGCCACGATCCCGACCCTCTGACGAGTTCGTGACTCGGATTATGTGCAAGTGTTTGAAGCTTTATTCGTTTATTTCCTTCGTTACCCACCGAAAAGTAAAAGTGGTTCCCGCGTCAAGCCTAGGCATTTCTTATAACATAGCCATACAAGGTATTGGTTATGCCCGATTATTTTATTATATATGGATTTGAACCTTATTGGGGGTATAGTCTATACCTTGATCAGCTAATAAATGACATATAGTTTTCACAAGACGAGGGTATAGATAAAATATTATTTCTTTATGATTATAAAGATTTTATAATGTTTCTTAAGAAATAAGAAACTTAGTATATACGTTTCTTTATGAAAAAGAAATGTAGTGTTTAAATGATGAAACCTCTTGGAGTAAGGTTTCAAGTATTTTATAAAAGAAATGATTATCATGTTAATGATTAGGCAAATAGACTAAAGGACTAAAGCTAGATCGTTGATCTAGTATTTATAGAATGTTATTCTGGTACTATAGGTCTGAGGTAACAAGAAGCGTATATCAGTGAGTTATACGTCTAAACTCTTTACAGGCGTTGATACTTCTGAATGCTTTACAACTTTATAAATCGAGTCATTAATTGTATAAATGGGATTACGTATCCCTAAAATATTATAAACAAATGTAATCGATGGCCCTCAAGCGATCGTATACGTGTTTCTGGATCCTTACATATATGCATAGATGGTGGGCACACCGCACCACGCCTAATAATGCCTCTGCCACGTTGGGTCGAACCTAAGTAATGTTCGAGTGGGGATTATATTTTGTATTAACGTGTTCACCAGTATGCGTTGTTGATGTATTTTAATACGGTTTTACAAGTAATCATGAATAGGTGTTTGGAGATGGAGGATAGCCATTAGACAATCTGATGGCACAGATGACGCTTTTGATATTAAAATAATGTAAATTATGGTTTTTCTATTCAAACACTTTTGTAACAACTAATGGGTGTTTAATCTCGTCTTTTGAAATATATCAATATTTAAATCTAGAATTCTGTTTTATAACCTTTAACTCTGATATATTTACAAAATAGGTACCAACTATTGGTCACACTTCTAGGCCCTAAGTTGGGGTGTGGCAGATCTAGTTTCTTTAGACATCCCTACCTAGTCCAAGTTTAAGTTAGTAAGACTACCAAATCCACTGAATGTTGATTGATGGACATAATCACATAAAGTAAGATGTAGTTCTGTTTAGTGATGCATCGAGAAGACGGATAATGGTAAATTATATGAACTAGGGTGCTGCATTTCTAGTGTAAATATCTTGACAGCATAATTCTCGACCAAATGAAGTATTATTTGATCATTTTTATTAAAACAGGTATCATATATTCCAAATGAAAGGGAGAACTCATGTATTAGACCCTGGCGTAGTAACATAACTTGGTTTCTAAACAGTTAATATGGAAAAATATCGAATATCAGTCAATGACCAATATTCAATATATCGGTTATTACGGTAAGATATCGGTAATTTTAATATCATACGAAATTTATATATAATAACTAAAACTTTTCTAATATTATTATTATTGTAGAAACATGAAATGAATCTGACCTGATCCATGACTATGTTCCCCGGTCTTCGAAATGAACGAACCACGACTCGATCTTCTTCTCCGGTAGCTTAAGATCTGCAATGGTTTTTGAGGGTGTGGAGGTGACTGCTAAGAAATCTCAAGGATCTCTTGTTTTACAGACACAAAAATGGTTATGGTGGTGGCTCTTATTGAGAACAACCCTTAATAAGGAGGTGGAGACCTCCTTATATAGGGAGCCTCATGGCCACCATCATGGTACCCTAATGGGTCTAGCCCAGTTAGGGTTACATCCACAAAACCCCCTCAGCCCAATAATATTGTATTAGTCCATATAATAAAATAAGCCAAACATAATAAATTAAGGTCGTAAGCCGGGTTTAGTACCATACCCCTACAATTATTAAAATCAAAAGTCACTTTGTTTTTAGTACCCATTTGTGTTTTTGGTTTTCGCATTTACGGATATATAATACTCCTTGTATTTAATATATCTTTGTGTTTTTCAACAATGTGCAACCATATGTATTTATTATTATTTTTTGTTTTCCAACTAGTTAAAATTAAATTATTATAATCCAATGGCTTATAATGTTCTTGACTTGGTCAAAATGGCCAGCTTGTTTATCATCTTCCTTTCTCACGCCGCGCAAGAAAAGGAGCCAGAGAGTTGCTCCATGTCGTCACCGGCGCCTCTGTGTAACAGCGGGTGTAGGGTGCGACTTGTTATCCTGACATGCCATCGATGCCCATGGCGTCCGGTAACACATAGCATAACACCCTACTAAGCTTATGTCGTCACTCCGGCACGTTCCTTTTTCTTTTTTACTCGTCCCAACCGGCCAAATAATTGCAGTTAATAATATTGGCGAGACAACCGATATATAGGAAGCAAAATATCGGCCATTATCGCCGATAATACCAGGACCGATATCATCGCCAATATTTTGCGCCGATATTAACTGCATAGCTTGGTGTATAGCATTGATAAGTCTATGGTTTATATCCGCAGTATCCCTTTTAACTTTTGAGACAAATATTCGCTTCCACTCAATCACTTCACTTGATCTTTTAACAAGGGACTCATGGAAGTCAAGTTTAGGAATTGTGGTCCATTTTTACCTCTATTCCCTTGAGAGGATACTTGTCATTGCTGCTTCTTTAATTGGCAAAAGACATGAGATCATTTTGATTATGGATTGAGGAAGTGTGGTGATTATATTCGATCGTTGAGATTTCATCTCAAGGTGCAAAATGTAAAAATTAACTTAAGATGAACTTTGTTTACCAAGTCCAAAATACATCATAGATAAATGCTTTGGTTTCTGTTGGATTTGGATATGTGCATGTCTTTAAGAACTTGGTATTAAAGTTGGAGATATCGCTATCATTATCATCATCGTCATTGTCATCGCGTCGTTGCCGCCGCCGTCGTTGTAACACCCCGGCTAAAGCGGAATACGCCCGAGTGTGTCGTACAGATTGCCCAAAACACATGTGACACAATTAAGTGACAATATTATCATTAATTAATTTAAACATCAAGTACACAAGTTTGTAACAATAAATACAAGGAAAATACAAGAACAATTAACATCTTGACCATTTATTAATATAACCTAAGTACTAATGCCTTTGTCAAGGCAACATCTTCTAAATAAGGTACCTGTATATAAAAGTCAACTATATGAATAGTTGGTGAGTTCACACAAGTTTTGATATAAGTATATAAAAATCTACAATTCCATGAACAAGTGTAAATGAGCAACTAATGTCCTTTCTAACTGGGATTGTGCACCAGCGTACTCAGATAAGCGCAAGTAAGGTCCTTTCCGGTCGGGATTGTGCACCAACGTACTCGGATAATGAGGACATTTTCTACTCATAACAATAAATGTATTAAGCGCAAAGGGGGCGTATGATCATATTATCTTGAAGTAATCCATGAACAAGTAATTTGTAACAAGTAATAAATAAACACACAAGTCCATGTAGCGAATTGTAGTTTGTAAATAATGAATAAACGAACTTGAATTGTTGATAGGATATATATGCTACCTCCAAAACAATAAAAGAGTAAAAGGGGGGGGGGGTGAGAAACTCACCTTGAAGTTGAAGACAACTCGAAATAAAACCAAAATGCGTAAAGGAAACCAAAGCAATTGAACGTCACAAACTAGAATTAAAAGCACAAAATTAATATTAACTAACGACTTATAAAAAGTAGATAAATCGGGTTGTCGGAATTTTTATACAATTTTCATCATTTTATGAAGTTTAATATCATAATATTATAGTACTATTTGAACGAATATTTAACGAATTATTAAATCTAATATTTTTAAATTATGAGGTTAATGTTAAGTTTAGATATTATAAAGGTTACGGAAAAATTGGTGTTAATGATATATTTTATCTTGAAATCGAAAGTGTTAATAGATTATAAAGTTAAATGAACAAAACGTTATATATATAATTTAAACGAGTCTTGACGAGTTTTAAAGATTGGTTTTTAGGTGACAAAAATATAAAACTAATTTTATTTAACTTAAAATAATTTTATGTGATTTATATAAATTTTATAAAATTTATTTGGTTTCATATATAATAGAAAATATCTAAAAAGAAAAAAAAACAAAAATAAACGGCCTGACCCGGGTTGAACCCGGGTCCTTCTATCCACACTAAGATGGACTAACCACTAGACCAGAGAGGTTGTTTGTTAATAGATCAAAACATAACTTTAAAAAATATAATCTAGGTTCATCATCTTCCTAATACAAACCCTAGGATTCAAAACTGTTAATCCATTCCATGTTTGATCAAATTATGATAGGGGTTTTGTTAGTCTGCTCAAAGTGATTCAATTCCATAAAAAAATTACCTGGTATGGTTGCGTATTGACGTTGAACAGCCCTCACCGGAAAAACGGACTTAGGTGAACGGATTAATGGTTATAAACAGCTTGTTTGGGAGATATTATGTTCGAAAAAGGTTTACATAAATATTATCGACCTATTTATACTTTCAATTGAGTCGTTTGATGTTTTAATCGAGTTAATGAGATCATTATTATAATCCGACGAGTGGTGATTAATGGGTGTTAATTTGGTTCGTAAATGACGAAATAGATTAGATAATAATGTTTAGGAGATGTGGAGACGTCGTTTCGGGTGGTAAACGGATCAAAACGGATATTATTATGTCATTCCAAGTGTCTCCGGCGCTGGATTCAGGTCGCCGGATCTGTTGATCGGAAAAACGAACGGGGGAACAAGGGAGGGACTGGTTTTGCTATTGCATTTCATAATTTTTATTATTATTATATTTTAATTGCAATTTACACCTTTGGCTGCTGCACTTTTAGGTTGTATTAAGATAGAAATTAAAATATAATTTACCAAATGAACCTTGGACTTTATAATGTTTTAGAAGTAAAAGTTTATAACTTGAATTATTTTCGTATTATGCCCGGATAGTTCGAGTCTCGTTTAAGTACAACGTTGAATTCCGGAGTTTTATAACTTAAAGGAATTGAAAAGAAAACGCTTGATTAATTACTTGAATTTTCGAGAGCATTATATAAATAATAAACGAAAATTACGTGGCATTGAAGGGTCAAAACGTGTCGGTTTTAACGAGTATAGATACATAAGACAAATCTTTAATTATACTTATATTTGTACATGTATTCATAAATAAAACCGAAAATTTAAAATGGTTCAGGTTTTCGGGTTTGAAAAGTGACGAATGTTACAGGACTTACAACTTTTAGAAATTTTGTCCCGAAATTAAAATAAAAATAAAATTTAAAAGAGAACAACTAATATACGGATTTGTTAGAAATTTTAACAATTTTATACATACATACATACATACATAATTAAAATAAGATAACGCCGATCTTTGAATGACCCGAAAGAACGCCACTAATAGGAAATATGACAAGGACACTTATATATAGGATGTACCAGCGGCGTATCCACCAAGCCCTTATCATATTGTATTTGTCCCGTTCCCCAAAATCATTCCAAGTTCCGAGTTATTTCACACAACCGGACTTATTATATTTTCCATGCGAAGACTTTGATAATTACGTGTCGACCCATAATTACCTCTATCGATGGATGGTCCATATAACTTGCTCTATTGTGTGGTTTTAAGACATAGACCTTCGATAAATAAATAAAATAATCATTTAGAACGTTGAAAATCAAAACTAATGAACTAAGTGGGTAAAAACATTACAAAAGACATTGATAGACCATTCAGGCCAAGGAAAAAGCGAAAACACTAAGTTAAGAAAATAAATTCATCGTGTCTAAAGAAAGTAAACGATGTTGAAAACGAAATAAACGAGGTAATGAAATTAAAGAATGAAACATTTAGAATTACAAACATCGTAACATGTAATTGAAATAATGGGGTCTAGAATAACGTGATAAGTAAACGTAGCATTTAACCAACGAAATATAAACATGTAAATTGATAACGCATTTGGTTCGAGAATAGCATATATAGACGAAACTTTTAAGTATCAAAATATCATGATGTTTACAAATGAAAATCTCCAATAAAACATAGACTTGACCAATGGAAACGTTGAGATGAATAAACAATTTTATCTTACCAACATGTAAATTGACAATAACTTGAAATGAAATGGATAAATGAAATTTTAATATTAAAATATTAAAACCGATTAAGTTTGTGAAAAGGAACGTTCCAGTAGTAACCTTATGCTTATCAAATATATAATTAGGACTTCGAAATTAAAATAAAGTATTTGTCTTAGATTGATCAAGTCAAGAACAATAAATGGTTCAAATAAAACATTGAGTGGAAAAGAAGTACAAGAATAAACAAAACAATATGTGTAAAAATATAACATCAGATAAACTCGACATGTACATGGGACACAGTCCCGGTTCTAAGTAGATGAATTTGTTTGGAGAGAACCGATCACCGATAGTAAAATGTAGAAATAAAATGAAAATACGGTAGTCCCAATTTCCACTTAACGGGTACTTTTATGGAAATTGGTCATGGACCACAGGATTTGAAATAATAAGCGTAAACCGATTTAATAAGATGAATAAGAATGATGTACCAATTTACATTTCGTAAAAATACAAATGAATATGTACCATGGATCAATGAACTTCTTAACAATATTCTAAAGAAGTGGATAAAAATCACTTTGGGGTAAGTTCGAAACATATGTGAAAGAGAAAATAAATAAAAGTAAATGTATCTTGCGACGCTTGTCTTCTCGAATGTCGATTCATTTGGGGTATGAGAGGTTGCGTGGGAGGTGGTGCCATGATTTCTTAGCCGAAACTCATTGGCTTTAATGAAGGGGAATAAGAAGAGAACTTTAATCTTACGAAAATCGGTTGTAAATCGTAATGTTTTTAAATCTGATGGTGAAATAAAAATTATTTAGACAAAAAGTTTTTAGCAATCGCAAAGACTTGAAAATTTTATGAAACTTTCATATAAAAACAAATGTTTACTTTTGGCCCGCGGCCTAGGTAGAAAGGAAAGAAATGATTGTCAAGGTATCTGACTTGTTGAATGAAAAATAACCTTAAAGGGCTTAAGACTTGTTTGGAACAAAATGTTTACTTTAAATGGTTTGAATAAATAATTACATTATTATTAGTGGTAACGATACAATAATAATAATAATAATAATAATATTACTAGTAATAATAAATAGTATTAATAAATTTTTATTAACAATAATATTGATAATGATGGTAATATAAATAATGATGACAGTGATGGTACTAATAATAATGGTAGTAGTAACATTAATATTGATGTTAATAACTTTAATAATAATAATAATAATAATAATAAAGATTTTAATAATAATATTGATAATTACCGTAATAATAATGATGACAATAGTAATAGAGGTAATAAATCTTTTTTTTAAAGAAAATCCATTTGATTGAAAGTTAAAAACAACAAAGGATTTGGGTTTAAGCGCGAGGTTTTAGTAAAAGAGATAAAATATAGGAAAGTATGCAAAAGAAAATATAGACGAGTTCGATGAGTTTTGTAAAGATCTAAGTATTAAAACTGGAAAAATCGTGTAAGGTCGACAAAAGATGTGGGGTTAGGATATTTCATGGCGGAAACAAATTAGGCCTTCCAAGTATGGCGGGTGTGATCGGGTTACCCTAATGATGGCACACTTGAAGCATGTGGTCAAGCATTTGATTAGGACAAATGGTTAAGTACGAGTCTTGCAATTGGGCGAGTGGCGTTGTGTTTGGGTAAGTTTTAGCAATAAGTGGTAATTGAATCTACCATAAATTGAAGTATATCAAAGTTTCGGTGAAATAAAGTGGTGGAATTTACACATACTGTACAAAGGGTGTGTTTCAGCGCGAGGCTTTTCGGTTGGGTTTGGTTTGAATTTCCACGAATGGTGCTGGGTTTGACTTTGAATTAATATAGCGATGAAGGTAGATGCGGTCAAACGTGGGGTGGTCGGGATCGCGGAGGCCATTTTCTTGACAACTTGGATTCTCATTTCGCCGGTTGAGTGCGACAACTAGGAAAACGAGAAGGCGTGATACGAAACGTGAGAAATTTGCGTGACTTGGTTCGTAAGTATAAAAACGACTAATAGATACGTCAATGAACAAGTAAAGAAAAGAAATCATATGAAACAAAATTTGAAATCGAAATTGGAATTCCCATGAGACGTCATGAGTTTTCACATTCAACAACGAAAATCTAAGAAATTATTGAATAATCATATGGAATAAATATTAAATTTAACAATAAATTGTAGAAATGAATTGTAAATCGAGTGTTCATGTACCACCATAACTTTCTAAATTTTCAATTCTAAAACTTAAGTGTAAATGAATATAACAATAAGGTAAAAGAATTGAAATTCGACCATTCATATATCACCATGACCTTTCGAATTTTCAATTATAAAACGTAGTAGCAAATGAATAAAATAATATAGTAATCAATCGAAATTCAACCATTTATATATCACCATAACTTTTTGAATTTTTAATTCTAAAACATATTAGTAAAATAACAAAGGAATCGTTTGAAATTCGGTTATTAATTTGCAAACTTTTAAAAGTTTAAGCCGTAAATGAGCGTATAAATAAAGAAAACCTGTCACAATTTTTTTTTTTAAATTAACTATTCCCGTAAAAAAATGCGTAATTAAATCGAACCGAAAGCTGGGTATTCGTGTACAGACTTCCAGTTAAAACACATTGTAAAACATAGAGGAGTGCAACCATATTCTTTTCACAAAGAGAACATGGTCACATTTGAAAACTTAAAGTTACGATTCATATGGTGTTGAAAGTGGTATGCTTTGGCTTAATAGAGTTCATGCTCTTTCCTAACTCTCCAGGTAAGCAGCCGGGTCCCGCGTCTGATTGGGATTTATACGCATTGCTTATCCTTATGTTTCAATAACCTTGGTGTCAAGAGTTTCGGAAAACAGGCACGTCCCCCTTACAGTTACTACATACCCGCCATAACGAACCATCTTTAAAAGGAAGAAATAACCAAAAATCAAAAATATGATTATTGAAATTGAAAATTTTTGCGTTAGGCATAGGCCTTGGACTTATGTGTGCTTGTGTAATTGAAGTAATTGAAGTAATTGAATCATCAGTATAATAGTAACACTACGTGCTTTGAACAATCACATAAGGCCCACATAATTTCTAATTATGCAACCTAAGCAATTAAGCAAATAAACTATAACTAACTAGAACACTACGTCTAATGTACTATCTTATAGTCACGGCTCTGATACCAATCTGTAACACCCCGGCTAAAGCGGAATACGCCCGAGTGTGACGTACAGATTGCCCAAAACACAGTGACACTATTAAGTGACAATATTTTCATTAATTAATTTAAACATCAAGTACACAAGTTTGTAACAATAAATACAAGGAAAATACAAGAACAGTTAACATCTTAACCATTTATTAATATAACCTAATTACTAATGTCTTTGTCACGGCAACATCTTCTAAATAAGGTACCTGTAGCATATATATAAAATAAAGGTCAACTATATGAATAGTTGGTGAGTTCATACAAGTTTTGATATAAGTATATAAAAATCTACAATTCCATGAACAAGTGTAAATGAGCAAGTAATGTCCTTTCCAACTGGAATTTTGTACCAGCGTACTTAGATAAGCGCAAGTAAGGTCCTTTCCAGTTGGGATTCTGCACCAACGTACTCGAATAATGAGGCCCTTTTCCACTCATAACAACAAATGTATTGAGCCCAAAGGGGGGGGGGGGCATATGATCATACTATCTTGAAGTAATCCATGAGCAAGTAATTTGTAACAAGTAATGAGTAAACACACAAGTCCATGTAGCGAATTTTAGTTTGTAAATAATGAATAAACGAACTTGAATTGTTGATAGGATATATATGCTACCCCCAAAACAATAACAGAGTAAAAAGAGAGGTGTGAGAAACTCACCTTGAAGTTGAAGACAACTCGAAATAAAACCAAAATGCGTAAATGAAACCGAAGCAATTGAACGTCACAAACTAGAATTAAAAGCACAAAATTAATATTAACTAACGACTTATAAAAAGTAGATAAATCGGGTTTTCGGGATTTTTATACAATTTTCATCATTTTATGAAGTTTAATATCATAATATTATAGTACTATTTGAACGAATATTTAACGAATTATTAAATCTAATATTTTTAAATTACGAGGTTAATGTTAAGTTTGGATATTATAAAGGTTATGGAAAAAATTGGTGTTAATGATATATTTTATCTTGAAATCGAAAGTGTTAATAGATTATAAAGTTTAACGAACAAAACGTAATATATATATAATTTAAACGAGTCTTGACGAGTTTTAAAGATTGGTTTTAGGTGACAAAATGATAAAACTAATTTTATTTATCTTAAAATAATTTTATGTGATTTATATAAATTTTATAAAATGTATTTGGTTTAATATATAATAGAAAATATCTAAAAAGAAAAAATACAAAAATAAACGGCCTGACCCGGGTTTGAACCCGGGTACTTCTATCCACACTAAGATGGACTAACCACTAGACCAGAGAGGTTGTTTGTTAATAGATCAAAACAGAACTTTCAAAATTATAACCTAGGTTCATCATATTCCTCATACAAACCCTAGGATTCAAAATTGTTAGTCCATTCCATGTTCGATCAAGTTATGTTAGGGGTTTTGTTAGTCGGCTCAAAGTGATTCAATTCCATATAAAAATTACCTGGTATGGTTGTGTATTGACGTTGAACAGCCCTCGCCGGAAAAACGGACTTAGGTGAACGGATTAATGGTTATAAACAGCTTGTTTGGGAGATATTATGTTCGAAAAAGGTTTAGATAAATATTATCGACCTATTTATAATTTCAATTGAGTCGTTTGATGTTTTAATCGAGTTAATGAGATCTTTATTATAATCCGACGAGTGGGTGATTAATTGGTGTTAATTTGGTTCGTAAATGACGAGATAAATTAGATAATAATGTTTAGGAGATGTGGAGACGTCGTTTCGGGTGATTAACAGATCAAAACGGATATTATTATGTCATCCCAAGTGTCTCCTGCGCCGGATTCCGGTCGCCGGATCTGTTGATCGGAAAAACGAACGGGGGAACAAGGGAGGGGCTGGTTCTGCTGTTGCATTTCATAATTTTTATTATTATTATTATATTTTAATTTCAATTTTCACTTTTGGCCCTGCACTTTTAGGTTGTATTAAGATAGAAATTAAAGTATAATTTACCAAATGAACCTTGGACTTTATAATGTTTTAGAAGTAATAGTTTATAACTTGAATTATTTTCGTATTATGCCCGGATAGTTCAGGTCTCGTTTAAGTACAACGTTGAATTCCGGTGTTTTATAACTTAAATGAATTGAAAAGAAAACGCTTGATTAATTACTTGAATTTCCGAGAACATTATATAAATAATAAACGAAAATTACGATGGCATCGAAGGGTCAAAACGTGTCGGTTTTAACGAATATAAATACATAAGACAAATCTTTAAATATACTTATATTTGTACATATATTCATAAATAAAACCGAAAATTTAAAATGGGTCGGGTTTTCGGGTTTGAAAAGTGACGAATGTTCCAGTCGTCTTCGTCATCGTCAGCGTTGTCGTCGTCATCATCATCATCATCATCATCATCATCATCATCATCAACAACAACAACATCATCGTCATCATCATCATCATCATAACAAAGGCCATTATTGTTCGTGAACATTCAGCAATGTGTTCATTATTTCATTCATGTTCGTTTTCGTTCGTTTGTTTATGTTTTTTGTAATATTTTAATCGTAATAACTAGTCTAACAGTTAATTTTATAATTTTATTTTGTGTGTTCAGTCCGTTTCATTAATATTTTGTTTTATAAAATCTTGATTTAGCTAACAATTCTAACTTGCGTTTAGTTGGCATTATCATAATAAATTAACCTATTGGGGAATGATTATTATTATTATTATTATTATTATTATTATTATTATTACTGCTGCTATTATTATTATTATTATCATTATCATTATTATTATTATTATCACAAGTAGTTAACCTGTTATGAATTTTGAAATGCAGTTATAAGCAATTCAAATTGATTTGCATTCATATTATATGATAGACTAATTATAAGCCCCAAATAAATAAAAAGTGTAGACATAAATAAACAAATTATACAATTTCTTAACACTGTGAGTTTCAAAGTAAAACACACCAACCTTCGACAGCAGTCGGGCAGTCAGTCAGAGGGAGGCCAGATTCACAAGAGACGGCCAATTTAGGTGAGAAACAAAAGAAAAGAAAAGAAAATAGGAATAATTATCGTTTTAGGGTAAATGTAAACTCAAACATGGGTAATTAATTTACTTTTTAAGAACTTAAGTAAATTATTGTGTTCGCATGTGTGGCTTATGTCTCAATTTAGGGACCAGATCGTATCAAAGACTAATAAAACCTAGTAACTTATCGTACCGAATTTATTAGTACAATGCACATACGTGTATTGGTACAGGTATGTCAGAACGATACACGCTTTGTTTTTTATTCAAATCTCCAATGATCTTGGTACCGGTATCGCGTAACAAATAAACTGAATTGGTACAGGACGGGTGCCAAATTGGCCAAACTGGTACGGGTACCGGTTGGACTATGATTTTTAGACATATATACGGAAGTTCACAATAAAACCTCTACATAATACTGAATTATCCGTACTTGTAAGTACCAAATAACAAAATTATAACATCTTGGTACCGATGCACTTACCGAGTAGGCTAAATCGGTACGAATACAATACAGGTATGAGTATTAAACAAAAAAATCTCGGCCCAACGTCTAATAGCTTGTAGCATCCAAAATTTTTGTTCTTTCTAAAAAATGCCAAGCATAGAAGTTCAAGGACCAAACAACCATTAAACCAAATTTGAAGTTTGGGGACTAAAATATAAAACTGCTAAACTTGGTCCCGAAGGACCACTAGCTATTTCCCGATGGTCCGCTACGAATTGGATTTGGCAAAGCATAGAAATCTCCGGATGGTCGCCTAATAGTTTTTTAAGTCAATTAAGGGATTAACGACGAGCTAACACATGGCAGAATGTGGATCAAACTATATGGTTTTACAAGGTTTTATCTGTACTAGTTATATACATAGTTTTCACTTCTCACGGTTATCTATTTAAAATGCTGGAATACGGACCTAACTCTATCAATCGTAAAGTGTTTAAATGATTCAAAACGTTGCATGGTTAAAATTGGTTGTGTTTGTGTATTGAAGGACTCTCTGAGTATGTCTTTATTAAAGTTAGAATGTGGATCAAACTATATGATTTCACCGGTTTTATTCACATTTATCTTTCTATTTGTTTTACATGAATGATGCAAGTCTTCTTCCTGAAAGTCCATTTTGAAGGTGAATTGCTAGCAAATACAGGCAACAGAAAATCTCAAATGACAAACAATAATTGTATTAATCCGGAACCAAAAACAAACAATATGAAGGATATAGTGTATTATGTAACTGGAAACGTATATTGACTAAATACTATACCCGATTATTCGTGTTTCCTATTCTCTTCGCATATCACATATAGTAAACAGCTCTACACTACCGCATGTCGGCCTAGATTGTATCCTAGAGTTGATAGTTTAAGATATCATACTATGAAAAACTTAGGAAGTCAAACTATCAAAAATAAAACCCCCAAACAAACCCATATTGGTGAAACATTTGATTTGTCTACATACAATAATTATCCACAAAATAAACTATTATTATTAATAAGAGTAAAAATGAATACAAATGTCGCCTTCTTTAGTTGAACTGTTCTTTATAACAAGCAATTGATCATTGTGATGACACGAACTAAGAAAATTTATGAAATGATGCATCAACAACAAAGTTAGTCAGAACGTCCCTGCACTTTTCGTAACAAGGCTGCAACGAAATAGTTGGTTTCTAACTCTTTAACATTAGGTTCGTTTAAGCCATACATACCAGAAAAAATCTTTAAAAAAAGGAACAAGTTGCAATACAAAATAGTCATCATAAATCTAACATTAATACTAGACAAAGTCAAGTCATCTAACCCCAATTATCAAAATGATTTTTACATGTGATGCGCGTGGAGCGCGTAAGAGAACTTTTGTCATCTCCAACTCTCTATATACTTATTATGCATATCGACTTGCAATATCACCTTCTTTAGATTAGGTGACCTGGCCAAGATAAACTTCACGAAGTCCATCTCAAGCTTAAAGTTTCTGAACCCTTTAAACTCCAGTTCATTAAGATGCTCCAACCTAACATCCGAATACTCTTAATATATATTAGAATATTCTTCCAACTCATCAGGCCCTACCTCTTCATAGTAATCATCTTCAAAAACCTATGACAAGAGTTCGTGTTAGTATAACTTGGCATCAAAATAAAAATAAATAGTCTACAAGATAGAAATATAACATTTACCTCTAGCTTTATTTTCTCCAAGTTCGGGAGGATTTGATCATAACAACAAGAAAAGTAATTCCATAACCATCAGCAAAACCCAATTGTTCGATAGAAAGGTATTTGAGGTGGATCTGGGGTTGGAAGCTCTTGTGGAACCGACTCCGAAGTTATCCACTTCAACCATAGATATAAACAACAATTAACAACCAAAGTTACATATAACGCAGTAATGTGGATGAATATTACCGGAAAGATATAACCCCAAGTAGTCAGATGTTCAATCACAGGTAAACACTTGAATAGCTCCATAATGTTGGGGATATCTCATCACGAAAATGTTTATTAAGCACCATTTGCATTGACTTAGAATATTCAGATAAGTTTTGACATCTCATGAGAATGAATGTACAAGTAAGAACTTACCCAACGCAACCTCTTAAGTGATGGACAATTAGATAAAAGATGTAGAAGAGTTTCTCTAGACATCCCTACCCAGTCCTAGGATAAGCTTGTAAAACTGCCAAATCCACTGTATGTTGGTTGATGGTCAAAATCACATGAAGTAAGATGTAGTTAACTAAATGATGCAGCAAGAAGACGGATAAGGGTAAACTACGTAAAAGAGGCTCTTGCAAGTCTAGTGTTAATATCTTGATAGCATAGTTCGTGGACAAACTAAGTATTATTTGATCAACTTCAAAGGTAATATTTGTTTCAATTGAAACGGAGAACTCGTATATTGGACCCTGGCGCAGTAAATAGAACTTGGTGTATAGCATTGATAAGTTCACGGTTTATATCCTCATTGCTTGCAATTTTTAAGCTACATAATTGATTTCCCATCGATATCTTTAGCTGATATTTTAACAGTATAATAAAGAAACTCGAGTTCAGGAATTGTGGTCCATTTGTACCTCCATTCCCTTGAGGGGATACTTGTCCTTTCCGCCTCTTCAATTGACAAAAGACACGGGATGGTTTCTACTATGGTTTAAGGAAGCGTAGTGATCATATCCAATCTTTGAGCTTTAGACAAACGTTTAGTCTTCATCTCAAGCTATGTTTTGTTGGATCAATACTGCAAATATGCAAATCGATTTAATATAACGCCTTTTATTACACACGTAGAGAAAACAAGACAAATACAGCAATAATAAGTCCTAATCACATCTAAGTTTATCTACACATGATTCATTTGAACAAGTGGTTTTACATATAAATATATATGATGCCTTTAATTTAGACACACGTGTAGCTTTCATCTCAACCTATTTTTTTTGTTCCAGCAAATGTGAAAATTGGTCTAAGTTTAAAAATGTTCCGTTACATTTTCTTTTAAATTGGTCTAAGACACACGTTTAGCTTTCATCTCAACCTATTCATGTTTCATTTAAATTTTTAATTTGTTCCGTTACATTTTCTATTTATGTATTATTGATTTTTTTATATTTTTTTTTAAGTTTCACAATGTTAGTATTTCTAGTTTATTTTTAGTTTTACATATAAGCCTATTTAGAATTTTATATACTTGTTCAAAAGATAATCGGTTTCAATTTGTTTTCGGTTTTAGAAACTCAAATGGGTATCAAAAGTCCAGTTGGTCTAGTAGTAACCCCCATGACTTTCCTTATGGAAGGTCATGGACTCTAGTCTATATATGTTTCGGGTTGAATCGGAATGTTTTCCCAATTGTGGGTTGGGTGATCCCGAGTGTCTAGTTATTTGTTGTTCAAAAAAACGAAACTTGAATCAGTTAAAACTGAGAAGCCGGATTATATGTATTTGGTTGTTGGTTCTTCTAATTGTATAAAATTTAATCATTTAGAGTCTTACAAAACCAAGGACACTAAACCTAGAAACCTGGAATCCGAATTGATGAATACCATCTTGTTAAATTTGGTTTTACGGTTCGGTTTTTTCAACTTTAAATTCGGTTTGGTTTTCATTTTTTACCAAAATATATATTTGAAACAAGAAAACGGAAACCCTAACTGATTAAACTCCTAGAGTGAAATAGTGTTTATTACATCATTATCCCCAAAAGGTTACAACGGTCATATTGGAGCATGTAAATTTCGAATATGGATGAGTAAACTGGCACTTGTACCAAATATTGAAATCGGTATTACTTTGGTATTGTGGGTACCGAATCGGCATCAAGTTTTGAGTTTTTTTTGTACAAGTACGGTACCGGTATTTTCAAATTTTGCCTTCAATACAGGTACCAAGAAATTGAAAAAATCGGTATCGGTATTTTGGATACCGGTACCCGCTCATCCCTAATTTCGAAATTTATTTATATCAATTTAAGTTGTGATACTCACAATATAACCATAGGTGGTGGAACCGCCCCAAGCCCCCTCTCCCCTATTCATATGCTTTATAACTAGAGGGCGTCATTGGCTTGGGCGGTAGTAGGTTGGTGGGCGTAAGAGGCTAATGAGTTGGGGTCATTAGCAAACCAACCAATCACATATTTTTCTCTTTTTTTACATATATAATATAAAGTTTAGTTAAAACCACTATACAGTTATTAAATGATAGATTAGTTAAAGGCACACTACTTACGTAACGCTTTAACATGTCATTTTATCATCAACCATTAGACATAGGTTAACCACACTACTTACGTAATCGATTCAAATTTCATTACAGCTATAATTGATTAATTTTTCTAACTTGATGGTTTTGTTTGTTTTCGCGCATAGCTCGCTTGATGTTTCGTATCAGATTATATTAGCTTAGAGTATGATGTGATTGGACGAATTATGTTGACTTTATTTCAATGGTCTTGAATAAAATTATGTTTGGATGTGTGGACTGTGGACACATATTAAACATGTTATATATTGGGTGATTATATTGCCGAAGACCCAACTTGAGCAGTTTAGGTTCATTGTTTAGATACCCGTTGCTTAAAATCAACGACAAAGAAAGGGTTAGTATAAATTACTTTAATTAAAATTTGTGTAATCATTACAAAATAAATAAATATAATACAAACAAAACTAAACCAATAATTTAGTTATAAAAAAATAACATAATAAATTTTACCCTATTAGTACAGCACGTTTTATAAATTAAGCCAATTATAAATCCATCACCATAAGTGCCTTTGTCAAATTAAACCTCCCCCAAATCAAGTTTGAGGCCGATTTTTATAATTTAATATAGGTTAACTATTTTTAATTCTTGTGCGACCATATTTATTTTATTGTTTTAACGACTAAATTTTCTTATCACTCAATAGGTCTCATTTCATACTTTAACCACTTTATCATCCTATTAATAGAGGAATGACTAATATTTACAATTTAATTTTAAATAATTATTTTAAATGAATTTGATCTAAACAATCTTTAATTTTCCAACTGTTTTACGATTGAATCACTAATAAAGACTAAACTTAACACCTTTTATATATGACCACAACTATTGTTTGTTTCTCAGTATATGTTATGAAGTATGAACTACACTTCTTTTTCTTACCCAAAATAAAATTAACGATTGTGGTAATGCGTGTGTTATCTAGGGCTGTTAACGAACCAAATCGAACCGAACGCAGGCATGCTCATACTTGGTTTGGTTTGAAAGCGAGCCGAACCGATCGGATTGAATTTAAAGAAACAAGCGATATCTTTATGCTTGAACTTGGTTTGGTTTTGAAACCGAGCGGCTTGGTTCGGTTTGGTTTTGCTTGATTTCGTACAAAGTTTCCAGATTTAAATTTCTAAAACTTCAAAATATCATTAATTCAAGACTTTTAACTCTAAATTATCTAAACTTTCACATTTAAAATGTATAAAACTCAAAGTTAACAACAAAATATATATAAAACGAGCGGCTATGATTTAAAGTTGAACTTTGAATTCAACACAAAAGAGGGAAATTTTAAAAACTTTAAAAAAATAGTATACTTATATATATATACATAAAGTTTATATATAAAACTAATAAATAAAAAATAATTCGAGCCACTTGTTTTTAAATTGAACTGAGCCGAGCGACTCACTTCCAAACCGAGCATAAATCGAACGAGCATTTTTCGAACAATTTTCGAGCGAACGACAAACGAGCGGCGAGCGACGAGCAGTTTGGACAGCCCTAGTGTTGTCCATGAACACGAGTTCCGTATAATACAACAAAAGATTTATGAATATTAAACAAAGAAGTATCACTGATGAATTATTTTAGTGATAATAACAATGTCATCTACCGGAATGATTCGTGTTTCTCACATTTCTCCATGTTCTTTATACGCAAATACTTTTTACCCCGGGTCATCTCTCGTTGGTACATTTAACAATTCCTTTCGGTTTTAGCGTACGACCTTAACCTCATCCAAACTTCGAAGATGCATTAGCATATTAGCATGTGTAACTACAAATATTTATTATTCTACATTTTTATGAATATGGATGAAACACATATATATAAAAATGGCATGTATGCATGATTTTAGTTTGATCTAAAAATAACTATTTAAATTTGTCTAAATGACTCAGAAGCTAATTAAATATACTATTAATAATAAAGTAATTATAAAAATATGGTAAGGTTAAAATATAAAATACAACAAAAATGAGATGAGTGAGAAGTAATCTAAATTCATTGATCTTAAATTTGGATGGTTAAGATTAATTTAATAATAAAAAATGATGAAAAGAGCATGAATATAATAACTCACTTATGATGATTTTCACTTTCCACATGCAAATCACATGTAAATTCCTTCATTATTTTAAAACGTCTATAACTTTTTTCATACGACATTTTTTAGAAACTTTTTGTACCATAATAACAAGCGTTTTTTATCTTTAAGGTGAATATCATATTGTTATATAAAAATAAAATAAAAATTAGTGGGTTTTTTTATATTGTGTTATTTGGTTGTCCATTGTATTAAGAGAAGAACAGGTAATGCAAAACTTGCTTTTCATTCATAAAACTAAATTACATATATAGGAGATACAAAGAGAAATTCTAGGAACCTATTTTAAGAATATAAAATAAACAGTTTGATTACAACATTTGCAATTAAAAGATTTGGTGCTAGAATCAAGGAGAGATTAATCTTTTGCTATAATTATGGGAGCTTGATATTTGCGGTTCCCTAATATTCCCCGCAAGATGGATGATCCGTAGGTGAGACCAATCTTGGGTAAAAACAATCTGTGTCTAGGAAGCGGTTTGGTGAGGGCATCAGCCAATTGATCATTTCCAGCAATGTGTGTGACCCTGAGGAAGCCGGCTTGGACCTTTTCTCAAACAAAATGAAAATGCAAGGCAATGTGTTTTATTCTAGAGTGAAAAATGGGATTTGTCGGGTGCATTGTGGCACTTAAGTTGTCACAATATATTGTGGGTATAAATTGTGATGAGTACCCAAGTTCTGTGAGTAGAGATTGTACCCACTGGACCTTAGTGGTTGTTGATGCGATGGCTAGAAATTCTGCTTTCGTTGTGCTTCGGGCCAAGGTACTTTGTTTCTTGGAGCTCCATGATATGGGGTTTGAGCCTAAGTAAACAATATAACTTGTTGTGCTTTTATAGGTATATTTATCTCCTGCCCAGTCGGCATCTGAAAAGGCATGGAGACTAAGGGATGTAAGGCCCCGTTACCGATACCTCACATTGGACGTTGGATTTACTCATAAACACAGTTCTAAACATCAGAGTTAATTAAAACATTCGTGGAATATTAAAACTTTCATAAAACATTTCATATTAATTCATAACTTGTCTTAAATAAACATCTTGTCTTTCAAAATCAAAACATTTAAACATAAAACATCTTGAGTCTTCAGATGCCAGACTCTTATTCTTCTGCCATGTGTCCTCCGCTCAAGCCAACTATCTCATCCTACTCACCTGCGTGCATACTAAAAGTCAGCTACGCTGAGTGAGTTCTAGTTAATCATACAACATACCACAAATTCATAATTACATACTTTCATACACACTTCATACTTTCATACTTACTTACCTTCATACTTTCTTTCTTTCATAATCGTACATTACGTTTTAAAGAGCATTACGCCCTATTACCTTCGCATATATTATTAGGGTATGCAACCCTTTAACCTTCGCATATATTATTAGGGTATGCAACCCTTTATCCTTCGCATATATTATTAGGGTATGCAACCATTTAACCTTCGCATATATTAATAGGGTATGCAACCCTTTAACCTTACTTTACCTTTCATTATCATCTTCATTATCACATTCATACATATCTTACATAATATCATACATATCATAGTCATACATACTTCCTTATTCACATGCTCATATCATACATACTACACTACACTTTCCTTAACAATACGTGAAATGTCCGAAGATCGTTCATGTATTGTCAAGCATGCATTCATAATTTAGACATAACAATCACATTCATCGTTAAGACATACACATACCATTTAAGGTAAGTGTAGTAACATTCACATTGAGTATGCACACAGCCCCGAAAACATAACATGGAAGTGGGGCTAGAAGCTCACCTGGATCCTGCTTCTTTCTCCGTTAATCATTATCCCTTTATTTTGTTGAGCTCGGCTGACTATACATTAGTTATACGTATCAATACTTATCCTATTCACATTATTTATATCTCAACCAAAAATGGCTAAGTCTGGTCAAATCTAAGGGTTTTATTTTAGATTACATTTACTTAGTATATTTTAACCCCGAACACTAATCATTCTTAATTACCCTTGATCATTAGATTACAATTGTACCTGAGTGTTTCTAAGTACCTAGGTCATCGTTGCATGACAACATGCATATTGGTTTCGGGTATTGTACGTATTCAAATTTACAATGTAACCGAGGGTACCCTTGTAAACGAATCACTCATGTAATCGAGTCAATTGTACGATGCTTTGTATTCAATCATTGAAATCGGCTAAGGCACATGTAACCGAGTTTAGGATGTAATTGACTTTAGCCTTGTAAGCGAGTTTTGACATGTAATCGAATGATCAGTGTAATAGGGTTCCAATATTGTAAGCTAACGTTGTATTCGAGTCATAATGTAACCGATTGTCTTAATGTATTAGAGACACCATATTGTAATTGAGTATTGGACAATGTAATCGACTAGATCATTGTATTCGACTATAACACTGTACGTGACTTGGCTTGTTGCATACGGGTAACATTAATGTAATCGATCCCCCTGTTGTAATCGATGGTACATTGCATTTGAGCTGATTTTGTAATCGAATACCTTATTGTATTCGAACTCTTAATGTAATCTTACCGTACTTGTAATCGAATGAATCCATGTAATCCAGTTCTACGATTGTATTCGAGTCTTATATAATCGAGTCCAAATTGTAATCGAACTCACAATGTAATCGAATAAGAAAAGGTATTCGATTTATACTTTGTAATCAAGTTCTCTATTGTAATCGATTCACTAGATGTATTCGGTTAGGCTCATTGTGGTCGACTTGGATCATGTAAGCGAGTACATGATTGTAATCGAGTATCATCAAAGTAAGCGAGTATATGATTGTAAACGAGTCTCATCAAAGTAAGCGAATGAGCTAAACCTTATTTAAATATAAGATCACGGGTTGGTCTTTTATCATTGTTATATTTGCTCGTTTTAACCCTAACACCTTGTTATGGCTCGGTGTGGACCAATAAATGTTTTCCCTAACCTTTTTCGGCCAAAACGTGACCTGGGTAACCACATAGTTTGGACATTTATGGTGAAACGTCCAAAACTAGATCTAGGGTTTATCTTATGAACATACTTATCTATTAGTTCGTTATGTCCATTTTAACATCAAGTTTTCTACTTTATGGTTCGTTTATACCCGATCTACTCTATGTTTAAGTTTCATGGCTAACCGTTCATAAAAACATAGACTTTAAATACCAAGAACATACCTTTACGTGTTCGCTAGGTCGCGGTTAGCTTGGTTATGAACGTTAATCTTGTATTTAGCTTGTATATCAAAAGTTTATCAAGAATCAATGTTCTTTTGATCTCGGATCTCTCTTTCTTGCTTGCGGCCGCTTATGGCAAGGTATGTGTGTGCGTTTTGAGTGTGTAGATAATTACGGAAAGATGGAAGTGAGGATTTGGGGTTTTAGAGAGGTTTAAGAGAGTATTTATACCCTCTAAAGCCCATGGACCTAAGACCCATCCCACTCTTTAATCCACCTTTTAATATTCCAAGTCCATACATCTTTCTTTGTATTTAATACTAATTAAATATTAACACACATTTCGCAAACAATACTTTCCATTATTTAATATTATAAAATTCAAGATATTACAAGTCTTCCCTCCTTAAAGAGGTTTCTCCCCGAAACCTAACTATCATCTAAACAAAGCTGGGTAAAACTTACGCATCTCATCCTCGATTTCCCAGGTAGCATACGATCCCTTGCGGTGCTTCCATATCACTTTCACTAAGGGTATAACCTTATGACGAAGTTGCTTCTCCTTGTGATCAACTATCTCAATCAGTTGTTCAATATAGTTCAACTGTTCATCAACCTTAATGTCCATTAATGGCACATGAGACGTATTATCCGCTAGACATTTCCTTAGATAAGAAACATGGAAGGTCGAATGAATTCCTTCTAACTCTTCGGGCAAATCCAGCTTATAAGTCACTTCACCCACCCGATCTATGATCTTAAACGGTCCAATGTATCTCGGACTCAACTTTCCCCTCTTTCTAAAACGAATGATCCCTTTCCAAGGTGAGACCTTGAGCATCACATTGTCACAAACGTTAAACACAATCGGTCGTCGCCGCTTATCAGCATACGACTTTTGACGATCTTGAGCTGCTTTCATCCTTGCCTTGATCTGATCAAACTTTGAAGAGGTTTCTTGAACAACTTCCAAGCTTCCAAGCTCTTTCTGACCAATCTCTCCCCAACACACCGGGGTTCTACATCGTCTACCATAAAGCATCTCAAATGGCGGTATACCAATACTTGAATGGTAGCTATTGTTCTAGGAAAACTCTGCTAGATGCAGATGATCATCCCAACTTCCTCCAAAGTCTAATACACAAGCACGTAGCATATCCTCAAGGGTTTGGATCGTCCTTTCAGACTGTCCATCTGTTTGAGGATGATACGCCGTACTGATGTTCAATCTTGTTCCCATAGCTTCATGAAACTTCTTCCAGAATCTTGAAGTAAACCGAGTATCTCTATCAGAAACGATTGATAACGATACGCCATGCTTAGTCACAACTTCTTTTATGAACAAGCTTTCTAACAAGTCTGACGACATAGCCTCTCGTATAGGCAGAAAGTGAGCACTCTTGGTCAAACGGTCCACTATCACCCAAATGGTATCATGATGTTTAGCTGTACGGGGTAGCTTAGTTATGAAATCCATGGTGATGTGTTCCCATTTCCATTCTGGTATCTCCAGAGGTTGCATCTTTCCATAAGGCTTCTGGTGCTCTGCTTTTACTTGTTAACAAGTTAAGCACTTACTGACATAATCTACTACATCATTCTTCATTCCTGGCCACCAGTAGTCTCTTTTTAAATCTTGGTACATCTTCGTTGTTCCTGGATGAATTGAATACCTTGACTATGAGCTTCGTCTAAGATTCGACCTCTAAGATCCCCATGGCATGGGATCCATATGCGGTCAAACCTAGTCTTAACACCATGAGTGTTTTCCATCAACTTGTATTGCTGTCTAAAAATCTTTTCTTTCTTCACTAGCCCTTCATCTGCTAGCACCTCAGACTGCACTATGATGATCTCCTCAAAAAGACTTGAGTTCATTATCAACTGATTCGACTTCACTGTTGCAATGACTTCCTCATTCTTACGACTTAGCGCATCAGCAACTACATTAGCTTTACCAGGATAGTACTTTATATCAAAGTCAAAGTCTTTTATAAGCTCTAACCATCTTGTTTGTCTCATATTCAGTTCTTTCTTCTCAAAGAAGTACTTTAAACTTTTATGATCCGTGTAAATAGTACACTTAGTACCATACAAGTAATGTCTCCATATCTTGAGAGCATGCACTACTGCCGCTAGCTTTAAATCATGCGTCGGATAAGTACTCTCATGGACTTTCAACTGTCTAGATGTATACGCCATCACTTTTCCTCATTGCATCAACACGCAACCTAACCCATGATGCGAAGCATCGGTACAAACAACCAAGTCCTCGTCACCATCGGGTAAAGCAAAGATCGGAGCTTGCGTGAGTCTTTCATTCAATTCCTCAAAAGCTTCCTCTTGAAAGTTACCCCAGCTGAATACTACCGACTTTCGGGTCATACCGGTCAACGATGGGGCTATCTTGGAGAAGCCTTCGATGAATCTCCTATAGTAGGCAGCTAACCCTAAGAAGCTTCGTATATCAGTCGGATTCTACAGAGTCTTCCAATTTGTTATCGCTTCAATCTTAGATAGGTCCACGGTAATCCCTTCAGGATTCATCACGTGACCCACAAATTGCACTTCTCACAACCAAAACGCGCATTTCAAAAACTTAGCATACAACTTATCTTCCTTCAGAATTTCCAACACTTCCCTCAGATGCTCGGCATGTTCAGACTCACTCTTTGAATAAATGAATATATCGTCTATGAAAACGATAAGTGACTTATCCAACATCGGCCGACACACCCTATTCATCATGTCCATAAATGCTGCAGGAGCATTTGTTAGACCGAATGACATCAAGGAGGAACTCATAGCATACCGCGTCTGAAACGTTGTCTTAGGGATGTCTGCCTCTTTCATCTTCAGCTGATGATATCCCGATATGAGATTTATTCGTGAGAACCAACTTGAACCTTGAAACTGGTCAAACATATCATCAATCCTTGGCAAAGGATATCTATTCTTTACCGTAAGCTTTTTCAACTCGCGGTAGTCTATGCACATTCTCATACTTCCATCCTTCTTCCACGAACAACACCGGTGCACCCCACGGAGAAACACTCGGCCTTATTAAACCTTTTTCGAGGAGTTTTTGTAGCAGGTACATCAATTCTTTCATCTCGTACGGTGCTAGACGGTAAGGCGCTTTCGCAACGGGCTGGGCTCCTGATATTAAATTTATTTGAAATTCTATATCTCTCTCTCTCTCCGGTGGCAACCCCGGAAGATCCTCAGGGAATACTTCTGGTTAGTCGCACACGATAGGAACATCTTTCATTTATTTTGTCTCGGCCGTAGCGTTGACAGCATACGCCAGGTAGGCACCGCACCCTCGCCTTAACAAACCCTCGGCTTTTATCATCGAAATGACATTAAGCCCAGAACTATCCTTATCACCATAAATCGTCACCACACTATCATCCAAGGACTTTAAGCTTATCATCTTACTCTTACACACAATCTGAGCTTCATACTCAGATAACCAATCCATCCCCAAACCACATCGAATCCTCCTAAGTTCATAACATACAAGGTAACAGGGAACTCATGTCCCTCTAACTCTATCTTACAGTCCCTAACCATTTTCATTACTTTAACGGAAGTGTCACTAGCGGTTTCTGCTATAAAAGTTTCAGACACTCGGAAACATTTTATTTTAGCTAATTTACTAAATGACGTGGTCATGAAACTTTTGTTCGCACCTGAATCAAATAATACTGAAGCGGAAATTTCGTTTACAAGAAATGTATCACGACATCTGGAATCTACTTGGCTTGCTCTTGGGTCAGCATGTAGGCTCTGGTCTTTTGCCTTGATGTTTTAGGGTCTTTCTTTCCGCTTCCTCCACCTTCGGTACACTCTCTGGCCATGTGGCCCGTCTTATAACACTGGAAACATGTCGGTTTCTCACTGCACTCATGAGCATAGTGCCCCATCTTCTCGCACTTATAACAGGCGTTAGACCCAACCCTGCACTCCCACCCTCATGCGTCTTTCCAGATTTATAGCAAACATCTGATCCCTTACTCCACTTGCACTCACCACCGTGCATTTTACCACATGTCTTGCACGATCTCTTCTCCCACACCTTCTGCTCCTCATCCTTGGAGTTCCATAACTGAGTACCGAGTAGCTTAGCATGATTGACCCACTTCTTATCTTTCTTTTCTTCCCCCACCACCACATCATCCACGTCCAGGTCTTCATAAATCATCATTGCGAGTTCGACAACAAAGTCAAAAGTAGCAGGTTTATTTTCCCTGACTAACGTGCGGACCTTCTGTGCCAATCCCCTCACATAGCACTTGATCCTTTTAGCCTCAGTGTTAACCATATCGGGCACCAACCTAGACATTCGGTTGAACTATGTAGTATACTCACGATGTGTCATCGTCCCAGCTTTCAAGTTCAGAAACTTTATCTCCGCTCTCTCAACTTCGGTGTCAGCATAGAACCTCTTCATCACTAACTCCTTCAGATCCTCCCACTTCATTTCCTTAATCTCCTATACTCAATCGACTTCCACCAATACATTGCTTCATCACAAAAGGATTGGGTAGCATATCCCACAGCTTGGTCGGGACGGCACTCGCTAATGCGGATAACCTTGTCCATAGTGGTTATCCATTGAAGAGTAGCGATTGCGTCTCCCAAACCAGTCATCTTCAGTGGGTCGTAACCTTTAAATGACTTGTAGTTGCACCCACCTCGAACTCTCCTCCTATCATCAACCTTCACTGACTTAACCACACTCGAGTCCTCCTTCTCTATTTCATCATCTTTCTTACCATCTCCTCCCGCCCCTTCAGAAATTCTTTCACGGCCTCTCACAGACCCTTCAGGAGTCAAGTTATTAACAGCAGTGGCTACAACTTGAACAATGGCTGCTTGAATTGCAGGGTCAAGTTGATACCCTTCGTTGTTGCTCGGGTTTCGTCCAGCTGCGCTTCCTTCTTCTCTCGTGTTAGAAGCTGTTTCTACTGAAGGTTGTCGGACAAGACAAGGCCTGCGACGACGTCTAGTGCGACCTCCGGTTCCAACAACTGCCCTAGCTCCAGCCATCGTATTCTGGAAGGGAAAACACAAACGTCATCACTCAATGAACTATTTAGTACAAGGATAATAAGGCTAACAGGTAATAACAGTGGCCAGCTGTGATTAGCTGATCACGTTACTTTCCGTGTCCTATACACTTCCCTTTGTAAGTCTATTTGTGCGAGTTTCTACTTTCAAACAGTTAATCAATCAAGCAATCAATTAATCCTATCCCTAACATCCACACATCCTTCCTAACATTAACGTTCATTATTTAACCATACACTTTACCTTTACTGAGCTTGCTTGAGTGACACATGGCTATATTGAACTGGCATCTTCTTTCTTTTTACTTTAAATTCCATTCTCTGTTCGAGTCTATGCATGTAGGATGCTTAAATCTCTCAAACTTCGCTCTGATACCAACTTGTAAGGCCCCGTTACCGATGCCTCACATTGGACCTTGGATTTACTCATAAAAACAGTTCTAAACATCAGAGTTAAATAAAACATTCGCGGAATATTAAAACTTTCATAAAACATTGCATATTAATTCAAAACTTGTCTTAAATAAACATCTTGTCTTTCAAAATAAAAACTATTAAACATAAAAGATCTCGAGTCTTCAGATGCCAGACTCTTATTCTTCTGTCATGTGTCCTCTGCTCAATCCAGCTATCTCATCCTACTCACCTGCGTGCATACTAAAAGTCAGCTACGCTGAGTGAGGTCTAGTTAATCATACAACATACCACACATTCACAATTAAATACTTTCATACACACTTCATACTTTCATACTTACTTACCTTCATACTTTCTTTCTTTCAAAATTGTACATTACGTTTTAAAGAGCATACGCCCTATAACCTTCGCATATATTATTAGGGTATGCAACCCTTTAACCTTCGCATATATTATTAGGGTATGCAACCCTTTAACTTTCGCATATATTAATAGGGTATGCAACCCTTTAACCTTACTTTACCTTTCATTATCATCTTCATTATCACATTCATATACATCTTACATAATATCATACTTATCATAGTCATACATACTTCCTTATTCACATGCTCATATCATACATGCTACACTAAGCTTTCCTTAACAATACGTGCAATGTCCGAAGATCGTCCACGTACTGTCAAGCATGCATTCATAATTTAGACATAAAAATCACATTCATCATTAAGACATACACATACCATTTAAGCTAAGTGTAGTAACATTCACATTGAGTATGCACACAAACCCGAAAACATAACAAGGAAGTGGGGCTAGGATCTCACCTGGATCCTGTTTCTTTCTCTATTACTCGTTATCCCTTTATTTTGTTGAGTTCGGCTGACTATACATTAGTTATACGTATCAATACTTATCCAATTCACATTATTTATATCTCAGCCAAAAATGGCTAAGTCTGGTCAAATCTAAGGGTTTTGTTTTAGATTACATTTACTTAGTATATTTTACCCCCGAGCACTCATCATTCTTAATTACCCTTGATCATTAGATTACAATTGCACCCGAGTGTTTCTAAGTACCTGGGTCATTGTTGCATGAAAACATAC
Source organism: Bidens hawaiensis (assembly GCF_021521415.1). Classification (NCBI taxonomy): domain Eukaryota; kingdom Viridiplantae; phylum Streptophyta; class Magnoliopsida; order Asterales; family Asteraceae; genus Bidens; species Bidens hawaiensis. The sequence goes on along the minus strand of NW_027497498.1, from coordinate 6,915 downwards.
ATATTGGTTTCGGGTATTGTACATATTCAAATTTACAATGTAACCGAGGGTACCCTTATAAACGAATCACTCATGTAATCGAGTTAATTGAACCATGCCTTGTAACCGACAGTCCCTCGCTTGAAGCCGTTATCAGTCAGATGGTCGGAGAGCGTGCCATACCAAGCTCTTGGGGCTTGATGTAGACCATACAGGGCCTTGTTTAATCGGTAAACTCGGTCCGGATTATCAGGATCTTCAAAGCCAATAGGCTGTAAAACGAACACTTCCTCGTGTCATTCACCATTGAGAAAAGTAATTTTAACATCCATTTGATAGACCTTGATATTCTTATAAGCAGCATACGCTAGAAAGATTCGATCAGGTTTATCAATAAGCTCCCAAACACCCAAACGTGCAAATTGCTGCAATTCTTCTTGCATGGCTTCTACCCAAGAAGAATCTTCAAGTGCCTTACGAGTCGTCGTCGGCTCAACATGGGATAGAAAGCAAGTGAATTTGGCAAGATTTATGATTCCAGATGAATTTAAATATGCATAAGCACACAATACGTTATTCTCATTCGACGAAGCAACTTGATGACGTGTTTGAACACCCACATCAAGTTTTCCAATGATGTTTATCAATAAGCTCTTAAACACCCAAACGTGCAAATTGCTGCAATTCTTCTTGCATGGCTTCTACCCAAGAAGAATCTTCAATTGCCTTACGAGTCGTCGTCGTCGGCTCAACTTGGGATAGAAAGCAAGTGAATTTGGCAAGATTTACGATTCCAGATGAATGTAAATATGCATAAGCACACAATAGGTTATTCTCATTCGACGAAGCAACTTGATGACGTGTTTGAACGCCCACATCAAGTTCTCCAATGATGTTTTCCTGTGGATGAGAATTATGAATCCGAAGAGTGGGATTCTCAGGAACAACAACATTTTCAAATAAGTTAGTGTAATGTTCTCCAAGCTCAGGAGATGAAACATCACTGTCAAGTTCAATAACTTGATCGCCATCTTGATTATCATCAGAAGAAGTAGAAACGTTATCAAGAGTAGCTGGAGGAGCATCACATGGATCTTCAGTTGGAGCAGCAGTCGGAGCTTCAACATCATTAGAACTTGAAAATCTTGGAATGGCTAAATAATCTTCAAAGTATGAACGAACCAGGTCTTCATCCGGTTGCTCAGTTGATGGAGTAAATGAATTAAATAAGCCATCATAATCAAACATCCAGTCGGGACCTTTCCCTTGAGGAGGTGTGGTGTACTTTTGACAGTCCACATGATACCATTCCTCAACATAACCAGAAGTGAGATTAAATATTCTTTTCTTTGGAGAAGCATACCCCAAAAAATATCCCTCAATGGCCTTTTCTTCAAACTTACCCACATCCTTGTTCAACATCGTACAAGGGCACCCAAATGGTTCCAAGTACCTTAAGTTAGGCTTTCGATTGTTCAAAAGTTCATAACTTGTCTCTTGAGTCGTTTAACAGTTAAAACCCGATTAAGCGTATAACAAGCTATATTCACCACCTCATTCCAGAATTGGACGGGAAGCTTAGAATCAACAAGCATAGTTCTTGCTGCTTCAATCCGAGTTCTTTTCTTCCTTTCAATAACACCGTTATGTTGTGGTACATAAGGTGCACTATATTCTTGGTGAATTCCCTTTTGAATGCAAAAGAAATCCAATACAGTGTTCTTAAACTCAGTACCATTATCACTTCGAATTCTCCTCACCTTTTGATTGTATAGTGATTCGATCTTAGTGATTAGGTTTTGTACCAGAACGGGTGTTTGATCTTTTGAACTCATAAATAAGACCCATGAGTACCTTGAATAATCATCGGTAACTACAAGACAATACCAATCTCCAGAGATACTAGCACGATTCACGGGACCAAAAAGATCCATATGAAGTCATTCAAGAGGAGTATCAATGGAATTCAATAATTTAGATGGATGTGACTTTTTCTTCTGTTTTCCTTTCTTGCGAGCAACACAGTGATCAGATAATTTAAAGTTCTTCAAAGAAACACCCTCAACTAAGTCATTTTCCATTAAATAATTCATCTTTCGAACATGAATATGACCCATTCTACGATGTCACAGAATAGAGTCCTTCTCTGTTGCTTTTTGTTGAACCCGGTTTCAATCACATTAACAACAACAGATCTCGGATCTGTGTTAATATGATTAATACTTAACTTGGATCTAGCTCATAATTAAGTTTGATTATATGTTATATGTGTAGATATTAGTAGTTGTATAAGCGAATAATATTAAGATGAAGATCGAGAGCGATTTGGACAGAGTTTCGTTAATTATCTCTCAAAAACTTAAATTAATCATGAACAATGTTCACCTATAAATAGAGAATGGGGTTAGTTCGTTAACATACCCTAACGAACTAACACCCAACTCGTTACATACATTAAAGTTAAATAACCATAACGAATCACCCCCTGATTCGTTAACATCCCCTAACGAATCAGGAGGGAATAAACTTAAGTCTTAGTTCGCTAAACAACATAGCGAATTAGACCTTATATTAACGAACTAAATAGCTAAATAATTGTTTATTACATTAAACAAAATGACAAAAACGTTAAAGATAAATACAAAGACTCGAGACGCAAAACCGTGCACTAACAGGCACCCCCTCGTCTTGAGCTCTTTGTCTTTAAATTACTTGAAGCGTTTGGACTGCCAGTCTCTGCAAATATGAATTCTGTTTTCATAACAAACACGCACAACGCGTTGGAATTGCATAGCCAGTCATAGTCTTCATTGCGCTCTATCAGAATCTGATTCTTGTGTAGCACATCATTGTCGGTCTCGGTTAAATTCACCAACCACATTGGGTCGATAATCTTAATCAGTTCAGTCTTCAAACCCTTACCCAACACAATGACGGCCTCGCCAATACGATTATCGTAGTACCAGCGGTTGAAGGATAGATGCATGTGTTGGTTCAACGTCTTCACTGGCACCCCGCTTCATCGTCTTTGGCGGCTTTACTTTAAGAACCAACTTCTTCCATCCTGTCTTTGGGTCAATCTCATTTAGACGCTTGCGGATTGGAATCTGTGGTTTGAAAAATTTGAACCCGTGGTTCACTTTAAACAACAGGTGTTGGTGAAACCAACTTGCCTATTTATTCCCACCTCTATTAATGAATGGACGATACGCCAAAGTGCGCACATCCCATCTCGGTAATGAGAGAACATCAGACATCCTTTCGTCGTACTGGACGCCTTTCTCCCATTTAACAATGCATACTTTAAGGTCAGATTCAAACATCCAAGAGATAATATTACCTTGCACCTTGGGTACAGACTTAAATGAAGTCTTCTGGTTTGCTTTGACCCAAGCTGCAGCTTCATCTTTTCGTTCTTGATCAACATAACGATACGCCTTGATAATTTTGCCAACTTTCTTATAGCTGAACCAACTGTTAATGTCCTCAAGAGATGGGTCAATCTTTGGGTCGAATCTTCTGTCAACAAAGTCAGCAGCTTGTTTACCCTTAGATTTCTTCTCAAGATGATCTTCTGCATCTTTTACAATCTTCTCATTAAACACCGGAGCACCTTGATCAACATTTGTGTGTTGAAACAAGTCAGGATACTCCTCAGCAGTCACATCCTCCATCTCAACTTCCTCATCGTCATAAATAAAATTTGTATTCATTTCAATTGACGGATCATCTATTATACCTTCCTCATTCACCACCTCGATGTCAGGCTCTGTCTCTAACACGGTCAACTGTTCATCATTTAACCCTAACAGTATTGAAATCTGCTCCCGTGTCAGAGACCTATCAACAAACTCACCAACCTCGATCTCATCCCTGTTCACCACACTTCTAACTACCCCCGATCCATCTACAAATATCACAGTGTTAGCTTCAATCATTTCAATTGGCTTAACAGCAGTTGAATCCTGATACACAACAATCCGCTTACTCGAATCATTACCGCCACTTGTACCAGTACCGGAAGATGAGCCGTGCGTTTGTTTAGGCTCACCTCCTGCACCAGACTCATCAGGATCTTGTTCATAATTCTTGAGTTTCTTTAAGGCATCCTCTTTGCAAGTCAACTGCAAAATTAGATCCTCTTGCTCCTTCATTTTCACCCCCTGAGACTCAACAATCGCACGTAGCTCTTTAGTCTCCTTTTGACAAAATGAAATACAACTCATCATTCGTCTTTAATTTTCCAATAAACGTTCTTGATTCTGATGGTCAGCAGACATTTGGTTTTCATATAAATGAAGAAGATTTGACAGCATATCTGTCTGACGGTTCGGTGGCATTTTGTACAGGGATGGATGAACTGGTTGGATCGGTCCTTGAGGCCGAGTAATTCTCATAAATGAGACATCACTGGGAGGAGGATGAGGAGGCCTCATGAATGGTGTTTGAGGGACAGTAGAAGGTGTAGCTGAAGGCCTTGGGATTTCAGATAAAGCCATTTATGGAATCAAACCAAGCCTTTCATGAGATACCATCGTCGTCGTTAATGTAAGCATCAGAGTGCTAGTAGTAGACGGCACGACCGGGCGTTGAGGCGTTATTTGACGAGGTAGTGGCACACCGATGATTACACCAGCCCCAGCTGAAACACGTCTCTTCTTTGAAGTTTTGCCAGGTGCCACTTCCTTTCCTTTTCTCTTCCTTTCTTGTTGAGCTGCAATAGTGGCAGCTAACGCAGCTTCAACTGCAGCCTGTTGCTCTCTAAGAGCTGCATCACCATTCCCACCATCACCATTATCATCATCATCATTCCCGTCGTTCCCACCTTCTCCTCCCTCACGCTCGGAATCCTAGTCGTCATGGATCCAGCGATCCTCGGGAGGACATACATAATCAGGATTAAGGATATGGCCAATCATTCGCTTGTCCCGAGGTCTCTCCTTACGTTAAATTGGCATTCGACGTACAGTGTCGGCCGTCATGTGTTCCATAGAAAGCACATCATTCACCAGTGTTTGATCAATAACTAAATTGGGTATCAATTCTTGAATGATCAGTTGTAGAAAGCGCGGATACATTATAAATTTCTTCTTTTGAGTTGTTTGCTGAACTTGTTCTTTTAGATGATCGAAGACTAGCTCAGAATAGTTAAAAGGCTTGTTGAGGATAAGTGCAACAAAATCCGATTGCACACACTGCTTTTGCATTGATCAAATCCACCACGACGACCACTCATACAATGAATCAAGACATGTAGAAGATACTTGTATGGTGGGCATAGTCCATTCTTGTTCAACATAGATTCATCAATACCCCCACCGTAACGTAAACGAGTAAACAAACCCTTGATCAGCTGCTTGTCAAATTCACTTGGGTAGTCATCATTGTCATTAAAATAAAGCACACGGCGAACCACTCCCACATCAATTGTAATAACAGTTCGATTTATCGTGGCTCGAATGTGATTCTCCACCTCAACATACTCAGCAGTATCCCAAAACTGCCTAATAATGCTCAGATAAACTTTAGGTCGAGCAGTAATTGCATAATGTATCACTGAACGTCTTAAGAAAGTCAACATAGCTCCAAACTCAGCAACATCAGCAACATCTTGATCAACATAAGCACAGATGTTGTGCTTTGTGTCATATGGTAATAAAATAACTTCTTCCTGTTGTGCTTGAGGTGGTTGTTCTTGTGGTGGTTGTTCTTGTTGCCCTTGATCAACAGCCGGTGGATCTTGATTCAATTGATCAGCCATTTTACTGAACAAAATTTAAGCAAGCATAAGTAAAGTGTAGATATAATTTACAGTTAACATGTATATATATACATATATATATATATATATATATATATATATATATTTCTAGATGTTGTGTCCAATTTTATATGTCGTGTGTAATTACTATAGTAACGCGTTTAGACGGTTGGAATAGTTTATTAGTTAATTAATTTTAATAATTAAAAGGAAAATGTCAATCGTTTGAGTATTACTCTGATTCTTTACCAACCAGTAACAAATCAAGTGATTCACTATCATGTAAATAGGTTAACGAATTAGACTAAGGGAAGTACTATTTAAAGGAACGAACTAGAGTTTAGTTTGTTATGATTTGACGAATCCACATCTGATTCGTGAGATAACTTATTCGCTACGCTAATTCGTTTGAATCTTTAACGAATTGAACACGAAAGAGTACCAATTCGCTAAAGTTAAAGAATGGCAAGAATTGCTTAATCTTTGACTATCCTGGTCAAAGTCAAAATTACATAAGAACACCGACGGTCAACATGATAAATCCAGGTTCAGTTAACCCATGTTTATCGTTGAGTAATCGAATCCACAGGTTTAGCCAACTCGGAATCACAATACTAAGCACATGGTATTGAGATTGAGGCTTAACACCGTGAAATAAATAAGAATACTCGGAGAGTTAAACAGAGCCTAAAACCCCAAAAGCATCAACATTCATTCGACCCGGAAAACGATAATCAGTCGTTGATTAAAGTCTATCCAAGGTCTCGGAATCACATTCCGGTCATAATGAAATCAAAATGAACTCTAATATCACAATATGATTTCAATGGACCAGGGTTTTTCAAGCCGTGAAAACCCTTAGAAAAAGAATCACATAATTATACTAACAAAACAGTATCATTTTTGACGTAATACACAAAGATGTTCTTATCTATACCTTAGCAATCCAATGGAATACTCGAAATTTTGGAATTCAAAGGTCGAAAATTCAGAGGAAAAATTTGAAAAAGGTGACTTTAGGTATAAGGAAGGTGAAAGAACAGTGATGTACGAATCGTATACCAGCTTTCCTATATACACAGTCCTTACACGCATCCCTATGTACGAATCAAACAGATTCGTTAGAGATTTAGGTAACGAATCAGCTGATTCGTTACCCTTATCTTAATACGTTG